>NW_012267354.1:1964259-2000723 GCF_000151885.1 Dipodomys ordii
CTTAAACGACTTGTTTTTCCCCTTCTCCTCCACAAATTATACCGACATCAAATATAGTGAAAGCAGGGGTTATACTGTGGGGGAGGGACATACAAAGCAGAAAAGAAATAATCTTATAAATGCATTAGAAACAAATGCATGAAAGAAAAAAAAACATTTAAATACATATCCAAGGGTTCATCCATGAGACTCTTATCTCCAATTAACCACCAGAAAAAGAAAACTGGACGTGGTGATGTGGCTCAAGTGATACCTTCAGCTCAAGTACCTTGAGCTGAGGACCTCAGAGAAAGTGCCCAGGCTCAGAGTTCAAGCCCCATGTCTGGCAGGGGGAAAAAGATCAATAGAAATCCCACAGAATGAGAGAAATTTTTTCACTAGTTATGAATCAGAAGACAAGGACCTCATATCTAAAATACATTAAAAGAGTTCCAAAATTTAAACCCCCCAAAAATAAACCCTCAAAAACTCAACAGCCCAGTCAATATATGGGTTAAAGACTTAAAGAGAGTCTTCTCAGAGGAAGAAAACAGAATGACCAATACCCACATGAAGAAGTGTTCATCTCTGACCATAAAAGAAATGCAAATCAAACAACACTGAGATTCTACGGCACTTCAGTTAGAATGGCCATTATCCAGAAAGCTAACAATAACAAATGATGGTGAGGATGTGGCCAAAGGGAACTCTATTGTACTGTTGGTGGGGATGTAAACTTGTTCAACCACTCTATAAAGTATTGTGGAGGGTCCTTAAAAGACTAAACATAGAATTTCCTGAGGACCCAACTCAGAATTTTTGCCATGGTGCTGGTGTCTTATTTTCCTATAGAATCATTTCATCTCACAGAATCCTATGCATTTTAAGAAATAGACTTCACTACTAGCCAATGCAACAGGAATACTCACAAGACAGCATGTTGGAAATGAACTGTACAACTTGGGGAAAATCAAAGGAAGAAAAAGTGGGAGAAAAATGTGCTCACTACCTTATATATGTAATGTCAACCCCTCTGTGCATCACCTTGACAAAAAAATTAAATTTTAAAAAGAAATATACAAAATAAAGTACAGCCTTTATTTTCCTCATTTATCTTTACAAAATGCCACCTTATTTACCTACTTAATTTTGTTGCTCCAGCATGGCATTTAGCTGAGAAACAAAGGAATATTTATATCCTGAAAATGTAAAATAATAGATGAGTCAGAATAAGCCTCTAAGCCTGAATTGGAATGTCATATTCTCTCCTGAATTTAGTTACATGGAGTTCTAAAAGTGAATATAGAAATCTATATAATCAATTGATCCCTGATAACTGCCCAAACTAGAATATGAAAACAGGATAAGCTAACTTTATAATGGAAAAGTTCTTAAAGACAAACTAATTAAAATTTAACATAAATATCGAAACAAAAAATGAATTTCCTCCACTTTTTAATGTCTACCTATAAGTATTTCCCTAAGTTTTGATGAGGATTAAGTATACAATCAAAGGAAGTGTGTTTTCTAAAATAGAGGGGGAGGGGAAAAATGAAAATAAATTCTTAATAATGGAAATCTTATGTCATAAATTAACTATCTTAATACTTTAAAAACCAATGGTAAATGTTTGGAATTTTGCTCAATAACAAAGAGCCAAGACATAGTTATTTAAACTTGTCTTTTTTCTTTCCACAGAGAAAAGAACATTTGAACAACTATTTGAGGTTGGAAGGCTATCCTAGTGTCTCTGATAGCACCAGGGTTTTTCTTTCTTCTTCTGCTACTATTGCTATCTGAACATGTTTTTCTTCTAAATATTTAAGTCATTCTCCCAAAGCCATATCTACTAGGTCAAAGGCCTAGGGATAGAAAATCATAGCGCCATTATTAACTACTCCTTAGCTGGTTTTTGTAGCAATAAAAAGAAAATTAATTGTTGTTCAGAAATTTCAAAAATATGTTCATGTGGATTATTCATTTAATCCTCAATAAAACAAAAGCAAATGTCCACTGCTAGACTTATGATAACATTTGAAATTCACTTTTAGAATGAATGGCTAACATACCAGAGATAATTGGTATACATAAATCATATTTTTGCCCACCATTTTTGCATCCTTTCTTCAATGAGTACATAATGAAGGCGTAAAAAAACAAGGTAAAACAAGGGTCAAGAACCCCACCATTTTTTCCTTTTATCTTTTTTAAATTTTATTTTATTGTAAAGATGCTGTACAAAAGGGTTACAGTTACATGAATACTGAATACATTGCTTATTGAGCATTGTTACACCCTCCTTTGTTTTTCTCCTACTATCCTTTCTCTCCCCTACCTCCCTCATACACCTACCCCCAGCTGAAGCTGTAATGTTAATTTCCAACATAGTGTCTTCTGAGTCTCTTTGTTGCAGTGGGTCATCCTGTATCCTTGTCTCGGCATTTTGCAATTCCCCTTCCCCTCACCAAATTAGATAAATGTATATACATGACGCAAGATACCAAAATCAAATACAGTGACAACAGGGGTATACCATAGGAGGAAGAACATACAAAAGAAACAAAAAAAATCACATAATACATTAAAAACAGCAACAACAAAAAAAACCTCTGTGTCCATATCTTGGGGTTCATTTCACTTAGCAGAAAAGCTCAAAAGCTATGTACATAAGACCTTGAGCTTTTCTGATTATCTGACAAGATTATCCTAGACATATATTAGTTATTGCAAATAATGCTTCTCCCTTTTTTGTCACATCCTTATTTTAGGTGAAACAAGTTGAAAAGAATGGCAGCTATTAATGAGAGTCACCCTGGAGAATTCATTCTACTAGGCTTTGCCGACCAACCCTGGGTAGAGCTTCTTCTATTCATTCTTCTTCTGATAACATACCCTATGTCCATAATAGGAAATATCACCATTATCCTGGTGTCCAAATTAGACCCCCATCTCCACAGTCCCATGTATTTCTTCCTCACAAATCTCTCCTTTCTAGACATTTGTTACAGCACCAGCGTTGTCCCACAGATGCTATTTAACCTGGGGAACTCCAAGAAGACCATCAGCTACATGGGGTGTGCAGTTCAGCTGTACTTCTTCAGCACAATGGGAACCACAGAATCTCTGCTCTTGGCCCTTATGTCTTTTGACCGCTACTTGGCCATTTGCAGACCTCTGCACTACACCCTCATCATGAATCACTGCTTTTGCATCTTACTGGTATCCATGGTGTGGCTGTGCGGAGCAATCTATGCAGTCTTTGAGGTCACTGTCGTACTACAGATGCCCCTGTGTGGCAACAATAAACTGGATCAATTGTTTTGTGAGATTCCAGTTCTAATAAAGATTGCCTGTGGTGAAAAGGAAGCTGCTGAGTTTGTCCTCCCTGTAGCATGCATTTTTATAGCAGTTATTCCTCTATGCTTAATTTTTGCTTCCTATGCTAGTATTGGCCACACTATGTTGCAGATAAAATCTTCTGAAGGAAGGACAAAGGCCTTGGGCACATGTTCCTCCCATCTCGTTGTGGTGTTCTTATTTTATGGCCCAGGAATGAGCATGTACCTTCAGCCTCCATCCTCCATCTCTCGGGACCAGCCCAAGTTTATGGGTCTCTTCTATGCTGTAGTGACTCCTACTCTCAACCCCTTCATCTACACCCTGAGGAATAAGGATGTCAAGGGGGCAATAGGAAAACTGGGGAGAAGCTTCTTCTGTTTCAAGTGACAGTTTGTAGATATAAAAATAATTATTTAACAATTAGAATGGATTTCTTTTGGTTTTATTTTTCATAATTCATTCTGTATCATATGCTCATCTTATGTTCTATATCATTCTTGTAAAACATGCATTCCTCCTACTGTTTAACTATGCTCATTAAAATATTATTCAGATGATGTACTCTTTTTGGAATGACTAACTCTAGTCTTCCTGTATACTGAAATAGTAACTATCTAGTAGTTTAAAAAGCCAGGCACTGTAATCTTAACTATTCAGGAGGCTGACATTTTCAGATCATGGTTTGAAGCCAGCCCCCGCAGGAAAGTCTGTGACACTCTCATCTCCAATTAACCAGCCAAACAATAAAAACAGAAGTAGAGCTGTGTTTCAATTGATAGACAAGCTAGCCTTATGCAAAAAAGGCTCAGGGACAGCTCCCAAGCCACAAGTTCAATCCCCAGGACAGGCATTAAAAAAAACGAAACAAAATGAAAAACAAGTTCATTCGTTCAAAGTAATCCTCACAATAACATTTGTCAATGGTTTCCTGTCAATGTCACTGGAGAAACATTTCATCATTAGAGAATTGTGTGTCTATGTGTACAACCTTGGCTGCTCTTCATGTTCTGTCTATTTTGAATAAATCATGAATCTGATCCTATAGTAGCTTTCAGTTAGATTTGCTTAGTCCACACCAAGCTGACTATATAACAGCAATATGTATTGATAGATTCTGAGTAGATATGCATATTTAACACTGTTTTAACACACACACACACACATACAAATCACCACTCTAAAGTAATACATATGTTAACCACTAGATTTATTCATTATACAATAGTCATGTTCTCAAAATGTTATATCCACAGTGTTGATATGTGAATTCCTTGCCAATTAAAAAAAATTTTAATCTGAAAGGGGAGAAATGATCTCAATTTAGAATAGAGAACCAAGCCACCCTAGTCACAACAGAAAATAGACCAGACTCACCAAACTAAATGTGGATGGAAGTTTAGTAGGGGAAGCATTTACGAAACAGTAGGGAAAACGTTGGAGACACAAGTCAGGTTTTGGGGGTATATAATATCAATAACTTCCTTGTAGCTACCAATCCTGGGGAGCTTGTTCCCAAACCAATGACTAGAATAACAAAACACGTCATATTGGAAATCAGATCCATAATGTCATCTAATGGAGTAGTGACTACTGATTGAACAACACAAGTTTGGTGTGTTTGGCTGAAAAGGAGCTAAGAAGCCATACCTCATCTAGCTGTGCTCTATCCTCTAAATCTCAGCTGAAAACAATCAGAAATCAGATATTGAGAAATCCTCTTGATTTACCCTCTATGAGAACACAATATAGAAACTATTTTTTAAGTATGGAAGCCCCTCCAGCCTTGCCCCAATATACTAGATCAAACCACAATGCAGTCATCATGCTACAGGTCATATTATTTATCTAAAACATTAAGATAGATTAGTCCCAAAGAAGACCAGTTTCTCCTGAAAAGATAAGATACTGGTCTATCTTATATAATGAAATAGAAGTGTGTGCTCCATTTTACCCACTCTCCACCCGATAAATAAGTAAATAACCTAAACTGAGAGGAATTAATGTACTATGTGATTTTTTTTGTTTCTTTTGTATGTCCTTTCCCCTATGGTATATCTCCTGTTGTCACTATATTTGGTTTTGGTACCCAGATATTGTATATATGTTAATTTGAATTAGAGAAGAGACGGGGAACAACAGAATGGTGAAACAAAGAACAAGAGGAAAACAAATGCAAGAGTGACATACATAAACAACAATCTGTTGAAAATGATCTGTACAACATGAGGGGGGTTGGAGAGGAGGAAAGTAGAAGAAAAATGAGGGAAGGGGTAACAATTTTGACAAGAAATGCACTTATTGCCTTACTTATATAACTGTAACCCCTGTATAGAAAAAAAATAAATGCAAATCAAAATAACATTGAATTGCATCTCACCCCTGATAGAATGGCCATTATCATGAAAACTAACAGTAACAAATGCTAGAGTGGATTTGGCCAAAAGAAAACTCCATTGCACTGTTGGTGGACATTCCCACCAACAGTGGGAAATGTACACTTTTTCAACCGTATGGAGGTTCCTCAAAAGACTACACCCCAGCACCATTTGATACAACTCTATTTCTCAAGGTGCAGATGAAGGAGTTGACTGTAGGAGTCACCTTCTATAGAAGAAGAAGTGACCTTGGGTTGGTCCCTTGTGATGGAGGAGTGGAGGCTGAAGGAGCTGATGATTCACACCTTTAATGGTTGATCAGAACATAAGAAAACTACAAGGAAATGAGAGGAACATATCCTAAGTGCCTTTTTTCTTTCATCAGAAGATTTTATCTTCAACACAGCATGTCCAATATTTCCATATTAAGCAAGAATTGGGCTTAGAGGACAGCTGCTATGCAAATACATGCAAGAAGGAAGACAGTTCATTGGCTTTCTAATTCACCACTGGTGCTCTTTGTTATAACCAGACTCTGACAACACAAGTGCTTCAGCTTGTTCTTGCAGCAAAGTGAAAATTGTAGGGTGAGAATGAACTCAAAGACAGCATAGGGAAATCCACTCAACTACTGGGAGGACACTAATAGGAGGCAGAAGCACTGAATGCGATGAGGGTGTACTTCAGGGGTCTGCGGTTGGCTACATGATCTTCAAAAGACCTAACAGCCAAGAGCAGGCATGCCATAGCCTCCAATGTACTGAACCACACACCCCATGTAGCTGATGGTCTTCTTAGAGCTCCCAGGTTAAGCAGCATTTGAGGAACAATGTAGCACATGTTCAAAAAGGAGAAGTTGGTGAGGAAAAAATACATGGGGTTTTGGAGATGAGAGTCTAACTTGGATACCAGGATGATGGTCATATTTCTCATCATGGCCATAGACTATATTATTAGAAGAGTATCAAACAGAGCTAGCCAACATTGGTCAGCAAAGCCTCATACAATGAACCCTTCAGGGAGTCTTTCAGTAATTGCTGTCATTCTTTTCACCTGGTTCAATTTATTCCTAAAAACTAATCCTGTAGCAATCTCATATCATCTCTATTTTTTCTGCCTCATGATTTTGACTGCTCATCTTCAATTTCAGTGTGTTACATCTTAATTCAGTGTGTGATTGTGTTTGATACAATATCTTAGCTTGGTCTTCTTTGACAAGTGTACTCCAAAATTACACATTGCAAGAGTCAGTAAAGGACAAAAGTATTATTTTCATCTTGGCACCAGTGGCTCATCTACAATCCTAGTTACTCAGAAGACTGAGATCTGAGAATTTCAGTTTACATTCAGCCTCGGCAGACAAACCCATGAGACTCTTACCTCCAATTAACCACCAAAAAGCTGAACTGGAGGAGTGATTCAAGTGACAGAGCAAAAGCCATTAATAAAAATGCCAAGTAGGGTGCTGGGAAGGTGGCTCAGTGGTAGAGCGCTTGACTTGCATGCCTGAGGCCCTGGGTTTGATTCCCCAGCATCACATATGCAAAACGAAAAAAGCCAGAAGTGGCACTATGGCTCAAGTGGTAGAGCGCTAGCTTTGAGCTGAAGAGCTGAGGGAAAGCACCCAGGACCAAAGTTCAGGCCCCACGACTGGACCCCCAAACAATAAAAATAAAATAAAATAATAAATAAAAATACCAAGTAAAGCCAAGGCCCTTAGTTCAAACTAAGTACAGTACAGATGTGTATATTATTTTACACTGAAACTAAGGAGAATTATAGGTCTATGAGTTTATTTACACATTTTCTTTCTGTTCAAACAATTCTAAACTTATTTTTATATTTCATGGTTTATGTTTTATGATCCTAGTGTTCAAATGACGTGTAGAAATTATGAAACAACTTTTGTGCCAGTACTATGCCACCAACATATTTGGAACCAGTCACTGATTGTCTCTCTGGACCCACTGACCAATTAAACTTGAGGGACCTTGAAATCCCTCAGGATAGAGGACATCATTGTATGAACAGTAGGCCCATAGTAAATATTCATTGCTTTTTGAAAAGGCAGCAATTTTGCTAATGTTTTCTAGAATCAGTCTCTCAGTATAGGAAGCCATTGAGATCCTAGTAAGGAGAGTTCATGACAGGATCTGGAATTCACTTGATTCTCATCATAAGAATTTTTCCCTCATTTTATGGTCTTGATGCAGCCCCAGCTGCATCTTAATTTTATTCTTGGTTGGAGTGCAAAAGGTAGCTGAATAAGAAAGTCACAATGGCTGAAAACTCTAAACGCCCTTACATTTATCAATCTGCCCTTGAGCCAGACCTCTTTCCACACACGGTGCAAAGAAAGGTACAGCTCTGTCTTTGACACTTAGATAAAGAAGGTGAGTGGTATATCTACTACAGACAATTATATTATGGTAAATGAGAAAGGTCTCTCAAGATCACCTCGCCCACATCTTACGGTGCATTAAATAATCAGTGTCCAATGTATTTACTTGGAACTAATTGTTTTTATCTTTTCACCTGTTGAAATGAACATTTATTTGCTATATCTCTGTACATACTGCCAATGGGCTATCTTTAAATTTATGTGACAGTTCAAAACAGTCTAACATACTATCCTCTTTTATTCCGCAGTTTAAAGTGCACAACTGATGTTTACCAAGAAATAACGTATGTCTTTAACTAAAACCCAAAATTAACACCACAAATTTAAAAACCAATAAAATTTGAAGGCGATAAGTCTTAGAGACATGGTGATACATCATTATGAATGATGAAATACCTCTTCATGTGTATCATCATTTGTGGTAAAATACCAAATTGTCTTATTTTATCTTGTATCTTATATTTATATGTTAATAAATTTGAATAGTGCAAGTCATCTCAAAGATATTATGCTTAAAATGCAAAGTAGTTTGCAGCAATTTAGGTGAGCTTAAGCCCTAAAACCAAGCAACTGTTATCTTCTGCAAAAAGAAAGAAATCAACTTGAATGTATGATTTTTGGCAGAGTTCTTATTTTATGATTACTTTTCTGATGTATGCAGTCATTTTTGTGCTATCTGTATGTTCAGGGAAAATATTATACAAAGAAAGAAGAATCTCATAATTCTAGATTTGAGGCTTGGCATAACCTTTACTGAGTGTACAGATTTTTCTTCCTGTGTCACAACAGTAGCAATAAAATATTTATTGTGCTGGGTGCCAGTGGTTTATGCTTATAATTCTCGTTATTCAAAAGGCGGGTTATTGAGATATCTCATATTGAGATATGAGGATCTCAATTCAAAGCCAGCCTGGTACACAAGACTCTATCTCTAATTAACCAGCAAAATGCTGGACTTGGAGGTTTGGATCAAATGGCAGAGCCCCAGCCGTGAGTAGAAAAGCCAACCAAAAGCTTGTGTTCAAGCTCCAGACTAAGAACAAAAGAAAAAATGTAAAGAATACCTGCTGTAAATAAGAATTAGAAAGGGTGTGTGTTACCTACTGAGAAGTATCAGTTTTACTATTTTCATCACTTTGATGTTTGTTGATTGTAAGCAAAGGTATTTTTGGTCACTATTTCATATGGTAAGTGAGCTAGAAAGATTTTACTATAAACCAAAGCATCTAATATCCATGATTATTGTTTGAGGGCTTGGACATGCATAAAATGTACATAAGGGAAAGATACAGTGCAAATATATACCATGAAGCTATTACTAAAAAGCAGAATTTCTTTTTTTTCAGAATGTATTTAAATTAATCGAAGATTAAAATACAATGCTTATAGCCTCCACCTTACTTAACATTTCTACATAAATTTTTTAATGTAAAGATACTGTATAGAGGGGTTACAGTTAGATGAGTAAATTAATGAGTACATTTCTTCTCAAGCATTGTTACCCCCTGCAAATTTTTAATTGATTAAAAGCAGTATTTATTAATAAAAAGTTTATTGAGATAGGTGAAGAGGTAAGGAGAGAGGAACAAATGGAAATGCACTGAGGACTTATATTCACACATTATGCACCTAATTTTATATATTTTATAACATTTAACTTTAAGCGCTGGATAACTCAGGGACTATTTACTATACCAAGGAATATAGTGTTTAACTGAAGACCTGGATTCAATCTCCAGTGGCAAAAAAAAAATTTTTAAACAAGTAATTCTAACATGTTTTACTAAAAGTAAGAGTTGTTATGATTTTCTCCATGAGATAAACATAGAGTATTTCCTGAGGCTTATTTATAAATCCTCTTCTGTGTTTAGAAATACAATTTCTGTTCCAATAAGAGCATTGAATAAGAACTTACTGGCTGCATCTTTCTTGTATCTTTTAGGAATAAAAATAAAATAAAAGAAATCCACCATCATGCATTGGACAAACGAGAGTTTCCCAAAAGGGTTTATACTCCTTGGCTTCTCAGAGAGGCCCTGGTTACAGACACCTCTTTTGGTGATCCTCTTACTATCCTATACATTCACCATCTTTGGTAATGTGTCCATCATGATAGTATGCCTCCTGGATCCCAAACTTCATACACCCATGTATTTCTTTCTCACTAATCTCTCCATCTTAGACCTCTGCTACACCACCACCACAGTCCCTCATATGTTGGCAAATATTTGTCACAACAAAAACACCATCAGCTATGGTGGCTGTGTGGCCCAGCTCATCATCTTCCTGGCCTTGGGTGCTACTGAATGTCTCCTCCTGGTGGTCATGTCCTTTGACAGATTTGTGGCCATTTGTCGACCCCTCCACTATGTAGTCATCATGAATCCAGCATTCTGCCTGAGGATGGCAACTTTCTCCTGGCTCACTGGATTCAGTAACTCTCTGTTGCAGTCTTCCTTAACCCTGAGTATGCCGCGCTGTGGTCATAGGGAGGTGGACCACTTTTTCTGCGAGGTCCCTGCTCTTCTCAAGTTGTCTTGTGCTGACACTAAGCCTATTGAGGCTGAGCTCTTTTTCTTCAGTGTCTTAATTCTGCTAATCCCAGTGTCATTGATTCTCATCTCCTATGGCTTCATAGCTCAAGCAGTATTAAAAATCAGGTCAGCAGAAGGAAGGCGCAAGGCTTTCGGGACCTGTGGATCCCACATGATTGTTGTGTCTCTCTTCTACGGAACAGCCATCTATATGTACCTCCAACCACCTTCATCCACTTCCAAGGACTGGGGAAAGATGGTTTCTCTCTTCTATGGGATCATCACACCCATGTTGAACCCACTCATCTACAGCCTTAGAAACAAAGACATGAAGGATGCCTTCAAGAGGGTGATGTCCAGAATCTTTTTCTGTAAGAAATAGGAAGTACACCATTGTGAGGACATCATCAGAGACATCATCCACTGAAATAGAGCTAATGTTTTCAGGGATTTTCCTATGGTCTAGGCTCTCATGGTTTTGTTGATTTCTACCAACAGAGAAAGCATCCTCCCTTTATTCAAGATAAATGAAAAGACCGTATTATTGGTTAATTTCAAATCCCTTGGCCTCCCTGAAGTCCTTACATGCACTCTGCTGCTTTGGTCCAAGGCAAGTTAATTTCTGCCTACCAATGTCATAGGAGTCACAGTATTCGGATGTTTAGCCTTTCCTCTTGTTTTCTGTTTGCTCTAGAAACATCTTTTCTGTTCCTTACTTAAGGATTGGGCTGAGTTTTAATGATTAAGTAATTGGGGATCTCAACAAAAGTTTTCCACTCACAATCCAAATCTTTAATATCCTTGCTAAGATTCATTATATGTACTTTTCCAAAAACTGTTCTAATCATGTAGTTTGACTCAAATCAAGCAGGGCTTAAGCTAGGTTAGTGTACATTTTCCTCTAGAAACTCCTATCGGCTGCACTTCATTTCCAAGTCTATTTTCAATCTATCCCTTTTTTTCTATGAATACTATTGTTCTGTGAATACTATTATTTCTATGAATACTCATTGTTCTCCCTTTGTCAAATTCCTTATTTTTCCTAAATTCTATCCCAAGCATATGGGATGTCCCCTAAATTATAAACTTGACTATGAATACATTTGTTAATAGCAAAGAATTTTCTCATACAGATATGAGTGGATTTATTCTTCATTTTATGTAGTCATTCAATGTGCATTTGCTGTTTGTGAAATAGCTGCAGATCTGAGGGGAAAGAAACCTTACAGTTCTACAGACGAAAATCTCTAGTTCCTGAAGGAAGTAACCCTGAACCTAAAGCTCTTAAATAATTGTTCAGAGTTGGTAATATAAGGTCATAGATGAGGTGATATTTTAGCCAACAGTGCAAGTATTACAGGTAAAGTATTTCAGAAATTTTAGATAATTTTATATAGTTTATATATTTTATAGATGATTTTTACAGTACAAAAAACATGAGATACAATTAGAGATTCAATTTCATTCAGTAAATACGGCTGGAAAACTGAAGTATAAAGGGTAGGATCTGCAGTAGAAAAATCACTGAAAACCTAAAAAACAAACCATAGCTCATATATGTGTGTATATATGAGGTAATATTTTAAAAACATAGAAAAAGGAGATAATTTGAATGTGTAATGCTTAGAAGTTTCCTCCAAAAGAAATAAATACAGCACAATCATAGCAAACGAAAATAGTTGTAGTTTTCCAACACAGGTGTAATTTAAAAGTTTTTCCAAATCTAGAATATACCATTGCGATCTCTTGTTGAATACATGCAATGCATTTCAAACTCAAAACATCCAAAAGCAAAACGCTCCTCCCCTCCTCCACAAAGCCTTCTTTTAAAGCTGTTTTAATGCAAATCAGAAACCATGAATATCTCAGTCAGATCCATGATTTCCATTCTCGAGTTTCTATCTTTCTTTTCATTTCTATATTTCTAACAATATTCTTAAAGTTTATGCACTACTCCACACACTGTCAAAAGAATTTATAATTTATTTTCATGGATTTATCTGTTCTCTATGTGTACTAAATCTTAAAGTATACTCCAATATTCCTGAAAGGATAGCTTAAACAGTTACAAATTAACTTTCCCATACAGGTATACAAAATTCATTTGGTATTTCTGTATTGTTAAATATTTAAATTCTTTGTTTTGACTGCTATAAAAAATGCATAAAGAAGTCAACACATGTGAATCAGGCTTAAAATGTCACCTTATATATTTAGAAATTGTATTTCTGGTTCAAATTATACATTTCTTCGAAAACCTAAGCATTAATACACAGTGCCAAATAGCACTGCAAAAATTGTATAGCTTTCCACGTTCCTACAGTCTCTGTACACAGCACATGAGAGTGTTTAGTTCATGATTTTTGTAAACTCTTAATTGGTATCTTTTGAGACATTTGCCAGTTTTATAAAGAAATATTATCTAGCTCCTATTTTATTTCTTACAGTGCTTTGACGAGTAATAGTTTTTCATGTGTGGAAAATGTATGGCCATAAATATTTGATTTCCCCCTCCATACACAGTCTCACACACACATACACAGTCTCACACACACACACACACACACCTCTCTAGAGAGATAATGGAATTTTATTTACTCGCCCTATTGTAAGCACACTCTGTTGCTTAATTTGTTTTCCCAACAAAGTGTAAGGAAAATTGTGTGGGTTACTTCTTGCTGATAACCTTAAAGATCTATATTTTCTTTCCTTATACCAATCAAAATGATGTTAGAGAGCCCTTAATGACTCTGAGACAGATAGATGGCAATGTAGAGCTCTATATTGATAGAAAAGTAGCATCAGTGAAAAGTAAACTTTCATTATTTCAAGTAGCTGAAAGTTCAGAAGTTTTTATAATGAGTTCTAACTTAGCATAATGCTCGCAATTATAGAAAGTTGTAAGAGTAGTGGGATTCTCATATTAATGAAATATAGTGTAATAGACACTGCACTGCCTAAGGATCCGCTGGCAGATGGTAAAGATACTGATATTAAAAAGTAAAACCATTGGGTACTAGTGACTCACACCTGTAATCTTAGATACTCCAGTCTGAGTGCTGGAGATAGTGGTTCAAAGTCAGCCCAGGCAGGAAAGTCTAAAAGATTCTTATCTCCACTCAATCATTCAAAAGCTGAAAGTGAAGTGTGTCTTGAGCAGTTGTTTTGAATAAGAACACTAAAGGACCATGCCAGGCGCTAAGTTCAAGCCCTAGAACCAGCACAAAAAAGTTTTTTGAAATGATAGTGACCCTGTGATACACAATAAAGAAATATTTTGTCAACTACCACTTGTACAATTTAGAAAGGAGATAATGAACTCAGTAATTGTAACTCTATATGTTCATTACATTTTAGACACCATTGCTAAAGTTTCACAACCAATGTAAACTCAGAAAAAATTCCAGTACAAAGACAACATATAGAACTATTTATCTGAGTATAGCTTACTTCCCAATATACATAAGAAACTCAAACAACTCAATAGCAAAAACAACAATAAAAACAAACCTGATTAGACATCATGAAATACCATGTGAGATATCTTAAGAAAGAAGATTGGCGAACAGACACATGAAGAAATGCTCAACCTCCCTAGCTATAAAAGAAATGCAAAACAAAACAACATTGAGATACCACCTCACCCCAGTTAGAATGGTTGTAATCAGGAACTCTAATAACAACAGATGCTGGAGGGGATGTGGACAGAAGGGAACCTTACTGCATTGTTGGTGGAAAGTAGTATGGCAGTTCCTCAAAAGACTCCACATAGAGCTCCCATATGACCCAGCAATACCACTTTGGGGCATTTACCCAAATGATCACAAACAAGACCATACTAAAGCTACCAGCACAACTATGTTTACTGCAACATTATTTACCATAGCTAAGATATGGACCCAACCCAGATGTCCCTCAGTAGATGAATGGATCAAGAAAATGTGGTATATATACACAATGAAATTCTATACCTCCATCAGAAAGAATGACATTGCCCATTTGTTAGGAAATGGAAAGACTTGGAAAAATTATATTAAGTGAAGGAAGCCAGTCCCAAAGAAACATAGGTCCCATGGTTTCCCTTACTTGTAATTACTAGTATATGTCTAAAACAAGCGAAAATAGTCAGATAAATTGATGTTAAGCAAAATGAGCCCCAAGATAAGGACTCAAATAGTTTTTTCTTTCTTGCAATTATTTCTAACATATTTATAAGATGATTTCTTTGTTGCTTTGTATGTCCCTCCCCCACGGTATAACCCCTGTTTTCACTGTATTTGATGTTGGTATAATTTGTGGAGGGGAAGGAAAAAACAAATCGTTTAAATAGGGATACAGGTGGACCCATTGCAGCAATGAGAAGTACAAGACGTTATATTTGAAAAACGAACTTTACAACTTTGGCAGAGGTGGGGGTGGGGGTGGGGGTGGGGGTGTGGAGGGCAAGGATGGTAAGGGAAAACAAAAGGGGAGGCAACAATGCTTGATAAGAAATGTACTCATTACCTTGCTCATGTAATTGTAACCCCTCTGTATGGTATTTTCACAATTAAAAAAACCTTATTAATATTAAAAATGAATAAAAATCATTTATTTAAACTACATCCGCTTAATTTTTCCTGATTCTTTATGTAATTGTGGAATTAGCCCTCCAAGTTTATGAATTCTGTAACAAATAATTCAACACGAGCAATATAGTTAGGCTGTGCTGAACTTGTCATTATCCCCTAGAGCTTTTGAATAATAACTGTCTGCATGAAATGTGCACTTGCTGAACATTTAAATTAATTTATATACAATTGAAACCACATAGGAGAACATGTATAGGTTGTATACAAATGTTGTGCCATTTTACATAAGGTACTTAATTTTTGGATTTCCGTAACTAGGGTCCTAGAATCAGTCTCCTCATACTTGAAGTTAGTGTTCAATATCATATTTGGCTGTTATAGAAAAAAGAATTTTAAAATTTATATGGAGCCATGAAAGATCCAAAGCAGCCAAAGCAATGTGTAGCAAGAATAAAACTGGAGTATCATACCCCTGGATTCAAAATATACTAAGAAGTGCAAGCTGCAAAGGGCATGATACTTACATATAAATAGACATAAAGGCCAAATGGAAAAACCAGAAGTAAATTCACACACAAACAAATAATTTTTAATCATCATGACAAGAATATACATATGAGCAAAGATATACTCCTTTTAAAAAATGGTACCGGGAAACTGGATATGTGTTTATAGAGAAATGATACTGGATCCATCACTCTTATCATAAACAAAAATAAACACAAAATGCATGAAAGTCTTAAACATAAAGCCCAACACTCTAAAAGTACTAGAAGAAAATATAGGAGAAATACTCTGTGACACTGATCTCAGCATTGGACCACAATGTAAAAGCATAGGCAACAAAAGAAAAAAATATCTGCATAGCAAAGAAATCATCAGCAAAGCGAACAGATTATCCACAGGGTGAAACAAAGAATCTGTCATCTATTTCTCCAATAAGAAAATGGTATCCACTTAGTATCTTAAAACTAGTACTAAGTTACTTAGTGGTTAGAAAAGTCATATTTATCAAGGAAATAAAGAGTTAGTGTTTGTTAGTGTTCTATTATATAGAAGGTGAAAATTGTTTAGAAATAATATAAATGAAAAGAGCTAGAAAATATTTTGAATTTTTTTTTTGTGCTGGTTGTGGGACCTGAACTTTGAGCCTGGGCACTGTCCCTCAGCTCTTCAGCTCAAGGCTAGCGCTCTACCACTTGAGCCACAGCGCTACTTCCAGCTTTTTCTGATTATGTAGTGTTGAGGAATCAAACACAGGGCCTCATGAATACAAGGCAAGCACTCTACCACTGAGCCACCTTTCCAGCCCTTGAATATCTTTATCATAAATAAATGATAAACTAGATGATAGATAACTTCTGCTGATCAACACATAGTATATGTATGTACCCAAACACCATTAATCAAAATTAAAAGAAGTGGTGCTGTGGCTCAAGTGGTAGAGCGCTAGCCTTGAGCCGAAGAGCTGAGGGACAGTGCCCAAGCCCAGAGTTCAAGCCCCATGATGGACCAAAAAAAAAAGACAAGTGTAAGCCAAGCACCAGAGGCTCACACCTGTAATCCTAGCTACTCAGGAGGCTGAGATCTGAGGATTGCAGTTCAAAGTCAGCCCGGGCAGGAAAGTCCGTGAAACTCTAAGCTCCAATAAACCACCAGAAAACCAGAAGTGGCCTTGTAGCTCAAGTGGTAGAACACTAGCCTTGAGCTGAAGAGCTGAGGGACAGCGCTCAGGCCCAGAGTTCAAGCCCCATAACAGACAAAAAAAGTGAAATATATACATTCTTACATAGATACATCAGTAAAATATAGCAAATGGTCAGTGACAGGGAATTGAATTCATTTAAAAACATATCTAACAATAGGAGATACTTGTTCCAATATAAATCAGCAAGTAACTAATTGTATTTTCCATGAAGAACTCTGTCCCAAGGAACATTCTCTGTTAATTCAGCTGAGATATACATATATAATGGTCTGTTGGAAAACCATTCCCAAGAGGTTTTAGAAATAGCATACAAATAGCACACACACAAAGTCTCCCACATGTTTTCTAGTATGATCTTCAAAAATCATGTCTTTCCTTTTTGGAACCCTTTATCACTTGAAAAGAACAAGTTTTTAAGCTAATTTATAAATATTATGCTCATCTATGCATTTAAGATTTCTTAATTCTCATAAGAAAAATTCCAATAAATTCATTCATGTTTTCTTGAAGAATAACTCAAAAATGGTAAGTAAAGTGATTTGTTTTCTAGACCATGCATTTTTCACTAAGTTTCTTTTATCTTTTCTTGTACTAATGAGTTAGCATTTTCACTATTTACCACTAACCAGTTACATTTAGATGACCATTGATAAAGCAGTTTATGAATGAGTATGCGTCTTGATCAATGCCACTCCTTTCAACGTTCTCACTTCCCTCTCCTACTTACCCCTTCCCTCAATCTTCTTATTTGTATAGACTACACACTGAATTCCTGACTGCCTTCTCCCCTTCTTCTCTTTATTTGTCTAACCTTATCCCTTGACCCCATTCCACCCCTTCCCAGAACCCACTTTCCACTGTTTATTTGTTTTACTTTGCTTTTGACTTTCTAAGGAATTACACTGAGTTGTCACTTGAATCTACCATATTTCAATTAAAATATTCATACACACTTGCATAGAACCCTATGTATTTGTCTATAAGCATTCCTAAGAAAGGTTCAATTGTGTAGACCAGGGTGCTTACGACGTATGTGAAAGACAGAACATTGCATCTAAGGGTATCTTTCCTAAACTTAGGAAATAACTATTTCAATGGCTTCTTGAACAACTATATTTCTTTTTATGATACAGTGGCTTCTTGAACAACTATATTTCTTTTCATGACATACTCTCGTTTTCAGTCTCTCACTTATAACAATAGGAAAAGCATTTAAATTTAATAGTTTTATTTGCAATCCGTTAATCAGAGCAGACTCCAGTCCATAAAATGGAATACAAGCTCTTACTGGACAATAGTAGCATCATGACTTTTGTAAGGTAAACAAGGGAATAAAAAAAATACCAGATCCAACCAAATTAGAGTCACTGATACTAAATACCAGACAATCAAACTGAAGTTTTGAAAAGCAAACAGATCTTCAAATGGATCAGAAATTTTGAAACAGGAGATTACTGTCTACCTGAGTTGGCAAGATAAGAATATCCTCTTTAGTTTTTCCATTAAGAAATAATAATAATACCTTACATATTAGCTGCTTTTTTCACATATAACATTTCCTCA
This sequence comes from Dipodomys ordii, assembly GCF_000151885.1. Classification (NCBI taxonomy): domain Eukaryota; kingdom Metazoa; phylum Chordata; class Mammalia; order Rodentia; family Heteromyidae; genus Dipodomys; species Dipodomys ordii. Next base: position 1,982,730 of record NW_012267354.1, read on the forward strand.
TTTACCCCACAAAACTGATGTCTCAACTGTTATCCAGTTTGCATTATTGAATGTAGTCTATCCTGATTCATAAACTGCAAATAAAGCTAGTAAAACCAGAACTAAATGTGTTTTAATTTTATCTCTTGACAGAAGTGATGATCATTCTCAAGAAAAAGCTGCAATTAATACAGTAAATAATAAAAAGCATAATTAAAAACAATATAAATTTAATAAAATTGCTGAAAGAATATTTTACTGATCACACTCATTAATGGTAGGTATAAATGATTATGAAGAGTTCACTGAGGAAAGCTACAATTGCTCTTTAAATTTTTGAAATATAGCTGGGTGCCAGTGGTTCATGCCTATAATCCTAGCTACTCAGGAAGCTGAGTTTTTAGGATCACAGTTCAAAGCTCTCCTGGGCAGAAAATTTCCATAAGACTCATCTCCAGTTAATCACTCAAAAACTGAAAAAAAAAAAGTGAGTTGTGGCTTAAAGTGGTAGCGCAATAGCCTTGAGCAAAGACAATAGACAATAGATGTCATAGATAAATTAAAAGCTAATGTGGATAGATTTGGAATACTTAAATATTTATTTTTGAAATTGTATTCATATCCCAACTACAAAATAGAATTTTTACTATAAAAACAGACTGAAAAGTATCTAAACATTTGCTCAAATAATCTTGAATAATATTAAGTAAGTCTGTTTACCTGTCATGCACAAGGAAGATTCTGGGTTCTCTTCCTAGCTGATATTTTTAAAAAGTTAAATCAAATAGAGTAGACATGGTCATTCAGGAAACATTCTTAGAGATGCTTTCAGTTTACTCTTATTTTTATTTTTAGGTGGATGGAGCAAATTCTAGAAATCTCTTCAAAAGCATCCTAAAGGAGAATGCAACTTTGGAAAGTACCAAAAGAAGAAAGAATAATGCCCAGTGGCTGTCTGATATAGGAAGGTAATTTTAAGGCTTTACTGTGCAAGATAGAATATATAAATGTGTATATGCCTTGGTTGATACCATGAAATCTGAATGAATACTAACTCATCAAAAGGTCAACATTACCAAAAACCTAGAAAGTGAAGAAGACTCTTCCATTGTAACTCTAAACTCTTAAGCTGGCTATCTTATTCCCTTCTTTAAGGCATTCATAACTATTTGATATTTATAATTTTCTCAGTGAGTATCAGAATATAGAAATGAGTGATTACAAACATAGTGAAACATATATAATAAAATTTCACTTATCATAAGTTTTGCGTAGGCACTAATTTGTTGAATTGATACAAAACCCTTATTGAAATACTTTACAAACAGAGATTCTTAAGATTAGTTGGGATCATCATTGTTATTAGACACCTCTGTCTAGGACACTGCATAATCAAAATGCACTGAGTCGCTTTGTGTGGCATATCACATGATGGTTTTGAACATTCAATGAAAAAATATCAAAATGTGCTTAGAGACAATAATAATGTAACTGGCTTGAGGGTAACTTGGAATTTTATCATTGAATGCTATCTTTCCTTGCCATCTGAATGTCACACACATGTGGCTTTCACAAAACCCTTCCCCATTAAAGGATTAACACAATATAAACAAAATCCTTCATTACTTCATTTAATTTCACACAATGCTGCCTTACACAAGTACTGGACTTTGATATTTCAAATGTGCCTTTTTTTTGCTAAAAAACAAAGGAATATGCGTGTCCTCAAAATGTAAAATAGCTTGTGGATCTGAATGACTCTGAGCTGAGATACTGGTTTATCCAGTTACCTGGTTATCTAGTTACCTGGAGTTCACAAATGCAGGCTTAACTATACATAATCAGTGGTCATAATACTGCCTAACTCAGTATTATGACCACTGAAAATTCCTACAAGTTGGATGAATTTATTCAAATTCACTATATAAAATCAAATACCCAATGCTCAAAATAAGTAATTATGCAAGAAAAAATTGAAAAGTCAAATCCTTGAACAGGGTAAACCTTCTCATTGTAGTCAACTGCCTCTACTAGAGATAGAGAAAAATGCTGGTTGAGAGTTTTTTGAATCGGTGTTCCATTCCAAATAGCTTAGGTAGATCATTTACTAACAAAGAATGTTTAAATCCCCCTGGATACAATTACTACACTAAGTGACTGAGGTTGGACAGAGCTTTCTTGAGGTGTTGTTTTTTTGTTTTTTGTTTTGTTTTTAATAGTTTCATGGTTTCTTCTAGTTTTCTTCAATCATTTAACTCTTCCTAATAGTTTAGCAATGCCTTCGACCACAGCAGTCTAAAAGCATGCCACACCCATTCTGTAAAATGCTTGAGTACAGGAAGTAATATTTATTCAACTACCTATTGTCCTAATTTTTATATAGTCAAAGTTTGAAACATATTCTTTGCCAATTTTCAGCAACTTCTTTTCATTCAATCCCAGTAGCAATTCATGTATATAGATTTATTATACAGAGGAATGAATTTCATTTCAGAGGATTGATGTTATTTGTTGAAGGTAGCTGATTTTAATTGGTAGTGTTGTGAGAAGAAATGAGATAACTTGGTACAAGATCATTGATACTATTTCTGAAAGAGTCAGTACAATCTAGCCTATCTAGTAATGGATAACAGATATGTTATAGTGCATTCCTGTCTCTCATAACTCCTTCTTCCCATTTCTGTACAATAGGAAAAGCAAAATAATGAAGATGGTATTCATTAATGAAAGTCATCCTCAGGAGTTCATTCTATTAGGTTTTGCTGACTTGCCGTGGCTAGAACTTCCTTTATTCATAATTCTTCTGGTGACATACCCCATCGCCATGATGGGAAACATCGCCATCATTTTGGTGTCCAGACTGGACCCCCGGCTCCACAGCCCCATGTATTTCTTCCTCACCAACCTCTCCTTTTTGGACATGTGTTACACCACCAGCATCGTCCCCCAGATGCTCTTTAACCTGGGAAGTTCTAGGAAGACAATTAGTTATGCGGGGTGTGCTCTTCAACTTTATTTATTCAGCACAATGGGAGCCACAGAATGTCTTCTGCTGGCAATTATGTCCTTTGACCGCTACGTGGCCATCTGCAGACCTCTGCATTACACCCTCATCATGAACCAGCGTCTCTGCTTCCTATTAGTGTCCATTATATGGCTGTGTGGAATTACCTATGCCATATCAGAAGCCACTCTGACATTACAGTTACCCCTATGTGGCGTCAATCAACTGGATCACTGGTTGTGTGAGATTCCAGTCCTGATCAAGACAGCCTGTGGTGAAAAGGAAGCAAATGAGCTTGCGCTCTCTGTGGCCTGCATTTTTATAATAGCTGTTCCTCTGTGCTTAATTCTTGCCTCCTATGCTACTATTGGACGCGCTATATTGAAGATTAAATCCTCTGAGGGCAGGAAGAAAGCTTTTGGTACATGTTCTACTCACCTCATTATAGTTTCCTTATTTTATGGCCCAGCCATTAGCATGTATCTTCAGCCCCCTTCTTCCATCTCAAGGGACCAACCAAAATTTATGGCTCTTTTCTATGGCGTTGTGATCCCTACACTCAACCCCTTTATCTACACTCTGAGGAATAAGGATGTGAAAGGGGCCTTAGGCAACCTGGTGAGGAGCATCTTCAGCTCCACATGACAGCTGGTATTCATCAAATGAACTTATTTATCTGGATTTCCTTAATGACATTTTGTCTCATACTTTAATCTCATGTTACATGTTCTTCCTGAAAAATATGTAATTTTTTATAATCTATAATCATCTTAGGATGGTGTTCAGATACTAAGCAATGGTGTGGGATCACTGGGTCTTATTGCTCAAGTAGTGATTACTTTGTTTCACCTTAGAAACCTCATCATTCACTAGAACTTTGGCCGATACATACTGTACTCTGTATGAAGTCTGAATGCAAAGAATCATGAGTTTCATACATTATCTTCAATTCACCTATACTAGTATTTTTTAAAGAAAATATTTGTAATTCCTTTTTAACACTTGTTCATTTCCTGGAACTTTATAATTCTTGCTTGATGAATAAATATAGTGTTTATATGTTTAAATAATTTATACTGAATCATTCAAGTGAATTGAATAAGGAGAATACATTGAATACATTGAATACATTAATATCCCTTTAAAATATCATAAGGATGAATCTTCAAAATCAGTAAGAAGTCAAAGTTCTATTAACAATGATGGGAAAAACTTCTCTGCATAATTGGAATGAATTTTTTTCATGATATTCCACTTTAATTAGGAAAAAGCCAAGCTGGAAACAGGGCTCAAGTGGTAGAATACAGGCTAAACAAGTCCAAGGTCCTGAGGTTTTTTTGGGGGGCGGGGTCTGGTTGTGGGGCCTGAACTCTGGGCCTGGGCGCTGTCCCTCAACTCTTCGGCTCAAGGCTAACACTCTACCACTTGAGCCACAGCACCATTTCCGGCTTTTTTCTTTTTGCTTATGTGGTGCTGAGAAATTGAACCCAAGCCTCATGCATGCAAGGCAAGCACTTTACCACTGAGCCACCTTCCCAGCCCCCAAGGTCCTGAATTTTAAACCCAGTACTGCCAGAAAAAAAAGATGTGCTTTTAAAGTAAATAACACATAATACATAATTAGACATAGAAAAATCACTAAAATACTAAGTTTGAATAGTTTTTCATATATTTTAATTGGAATGAATTTTGATCCAAAAAAGACAAGTACTAGAAAATATTTGTGTTTCTGGAATGAAAAACAACTTCCTTACTTTAATGACTAAATCGAGTAAGTACTTTTATTTAAATTTGGGATGCAAATGATGGTCAAAATTGTAATTATTGATTAAAAGTACTAAAATTTTGTGCTAGGACTAACACCCCACTTTATTTTTGTGCTCCTCCAAAATTCTTACATCTAATCTTAACATCCAACATGATTGTGTTAAGAGAGAAATATACAGTAGATGATTAGTTCTTGAGGACTCCTCACTCATGAATGAGATTAAGGCCCTTATGAAAGACAGTTGACACAGTTTTTCTCTGTGTGCCCTTCTACCATCTACCATGATAGAACACAGTGCTTTTGGCCTCTGAAAGATGCAGCAGTGAGTTGCCATCTAGGAGCTGAGACTGGGTCCTTACCAGAGACCACTTTGCTGGTAACTTAACTAGAACTGCCAACCTTCAGAACTGTACAAAATAAATTCCAGGTACATCAATCAGTTCCTGTTATTTTGTTACAGCAGAACAAATTGACTAAGAAAGTTCCAATGTAAACAAATATTGTATAATATTACTGATAATTTATGGGAGCAAAAATTATGGACTTTGTAGTTTTGTGGTGTTAAGTTCATAAGTTTATAATTCAACATATACATAGGTAAGAGATGAGCATTAAGCTCAATACACATAGCTCATACCTGTAATCGTAGTTACTTGTGAAGCTGAGAACAGTAAGATTTCCATTAAAGACCTGCTGGGCCAGAAATAAATCAATATCTAGTAATTCAAATAATAAATATGTGGATTGGTAGATAGATGATAGGTGATAGATAGATGACAGATAGAGATAGGTAGGTAGGTAGATAGATACATAGATAGATACATAGAGAGAGAGAGAGAGATGCATACAGAGAGAAGTCACAGTATTTTAGAACTCATTTTTCATACCTGCACCAACATAGTTACAAGGCTACTAGTGTATCAACCTGTTCTGAAAGAGATGATGTAAACAAATGTAAACCAGGACTGTAATCAACATATATCATTATGACTCCTATAACTGCAATGTATTTTCCAACTGCTATATTCAGAATTCTGATGCTTTGGTGGAACCGCAGAGGCAACCAGAGCATGAATATTGGACAGAGAAGTATTAGGTTAGGGGAATAAATAATGTACATGTTGGATTTTGCTTGAAGACAGGATACTAAATAGAAACAGAAACATGTTATTGTAACTTGAGAATGAAATACTTTATTTTTTATTTTTTTTTATTTTTTGGGTCCGGTTGTAGGGCCTTAACTCTGGGCCTCGGTGCTATCCCTTAGCTCTTCAGCTCAAGGCTAGCGCTCTACCACTTGAGCCACAGCGCCACTTCCAGCTTTTTTCTTTTTTCTTGTGTGGTGCTGAGGAATTGAACCCAGGGCCTCATGCATGCAAGGCAAGCACTCTACCACTGAGCCACCTTCCCCGCCATCAAATACTTTATTAACATTACTACTACAGTATTTATTTTGAGTAAATGCTCAAATTTTTATCTGAGCAGAATTAAGTACATAAGTCAGATAAACACAAAATACTGCTTAAATGTGCAATGAGTATTCAATAAGTCATTTAAGAATTTAGTCCATCACCCAAAGTCCAAACTTCCTTATATGTATAAAGATTTTAAGCTCATATAAAAATTTTTACTGTTAGAAGGCAATGAAAAAGTATTTTAAACTTTTCTAGGTTTGTTAAGGATCCAATGACCACAAACTAGATTTAACTATTTTACAAAGGTAGAGAGCTGAAGTAAATAACTGCTTGAGAATCACTTCATTTCACACACAACTACCCATTACTCTTCATTGTCAAAAGCACATATACATCTCCCTTAAAATGGTAATAAATCTGATATAAACCACAATATGTTATTTCCATTTCCATAACCCTTCCCTGTTTATTTTCAGTAGAATGTTCCAGTTTTCCATTTTTCTAATTGCTACTTGATCATGAATTATAATACAGATTGCAAAGGGAGCTCAAAAGCAAACTCAGGAATATGTTTTTAGAACATTCAGTAGTCAGTATACATAATTCCCCCAAATGGAGAATTAAACATAGTTTCTAGGAGCAGATAAAAATACTCTGCTATACATAAAAACCTTATACAGGCATATGACTACATACACACACATGCATGCACACACATGTGTATGTGTGTGTGTGACCTTCTGAGAGGACATTGTAATACAGGACAGGTATAGGAAAAACCATTCACAAATATTATAAAGCTGGCATGAGTTAGTGAATGTTTTATACACTTTGCATTCAAAATCTTACATTTTTTATTTTATTGTCAAGGTGATGAAAAAAAGGATATTAAAGCAGAACTAAGGGAAGAGGAAAAACCTCCCATGCTCCTAGGTTGGGAGGATTCATATTGTGAAAATGGCCATACTGCCAAAGGTTATTTATATAAACTTTTAAGAACCCTTCAAGATATGTATTATCCAGTGTTGAGAACTACTGAAGGTGTGCTTCACTGATTATTTTTCTTCCTTTTTCTGTATTAACAAATATAAATGGTATAAAGAAAAAATATAAATGATATGTATAATGGGATTCACTATGGTATTTCCATACATGCATAAAGCAGTGATTCCATCCAACCACTCTTCTTCCACATCTACCTCCACCCTCTACCATTCCCAGGACCTCATAATAAGTGTGCTATATTCTGGTTGACTTTTGTTTTATGGCTGACTTATTGTGCATAATAATTGTGTCCTATAGTCCTATCACATTGGTTGTAAATGGCAGGGTTATTTTTCACTTTATGGATCAATAATACTTCGTTGTCTACATAGACATTTTTTCTATTCATATATTAATTGGCACCTAGGCTAATTCTACATCTTAGCTATTATAAATAGTTGCCTAATAAATATGATTTACAGATATTTCTTTTTTATATTGACCTTTGTTCAATTTGTCATTTTTATCTAGAACCTCCATACTGTTTTTCCTAGATAGATTTAATCCTTGCACATAAATATATTATTCAAAATCCTACATGGAAAGACATACAACTTTCTGTCAATTAAAAAAGTAAGAAATCTAACTGGGCACCAGTGGCTCACACCCATAATCCTAGCCACTCAGGAGGCTAAGATCTGAGGATCATGGTTCAAAGCTAGCCTGGGCAGGAAAGTTGGTGAAACTCATCTCCAATCTACCATCAAAGTGCTGGAAGTGGAGCTGTGACTCCAATGGTAGAATGTTAACTGTGAGCACAAAATCTCAGACAGAGCTCAGGCCCTGAGTTCAAACCTCAGAACTGACACACATAGAAAAAATAAATAGTCTAATGCATCATATTATAAGGCCAAAAGTTTCTTAATAGAGACCCAGAAACACAACAAATAAAAGAAATGTTGGACAAATGGGATTGCATGAAGCTGCAGATTTTCTGCATGGCAAAGGGCATAGCTAGCAAGATCAATAGAAAGCCCACAGATTGGGAGAAGTCTTTACTAGCCATACAACAGACAAGGGTCTCATATCTAAAATATACCTGGAACTCAAAACATTAAATCCCCCAACAGCAAATCCTCAGAGAGTCAACTTCCCAATAAATAATTGGGCTAAAGACTTACAGAGAGGAAGTGGCGCTGTAGCTCAAGTAGTAGAGCACTTGCCTTGAGCTAAAGAGCTGAGGGACAGTGCCCAAGCCCAGAGTTCAAGCCCCACGACTGACCAAAAAAAAAAAGACTTACAGAGAAATTACACTGAAGAGGAAAGAAGGATGGCCAATAGACACATGAAGAAATGCTCAATCTCTCTAGCCATAAAAGAAATGCAAATCAAAACAACATTGAGATACCACCTCAATGGCTATATAGGATGGCTATAATCAAGAACTCTAATAACAACAGATGCTGGAGGGGATGTGAACAGAAGGGAACCCTACTGCATTGTTGGTGGGAATGTAAACTTGTTCAACCACTTTGGAAAGCAGTATGGAGGTTCCTCAAAAGACTCCACATAGAGCTCCCCTATGACCCAGCAATCCCACTTTTGGGCATTTACCCAAATGTTCACAAACAAGACCACACTAAAGCTACCAGCATGACTATGTTTATTGCAGCATTATTTACCATAGCTAAGATATGGAACCAACCCAGATGCCCCTCAGTAGATGAATGGATCAAGAAAATGTGGTATATATACACAATGGAATTCTATGCCTCCGTCAGAAAGAATGACATTGCCCTATTTGTTAGGAAATGCAAAGACTTGGAAAAAATTATATTAAGTGAAGTAAATCAGGCCTAAAGAAACGTAGGTCCCATGGTTTCCCTTATTTGCAATAACTAGTATATGTCTGGGACAAGCAGAAAAGGTCAGAAGCTATATACATATGACCAGATAACATGATGTTAAGCAAAATGAACCCCAAGATAGGGACACTAATATTTTTTGCTATTGTTTTTAACGTATTTATAATGTACTATGTGATTTTTTTTGTTGCTTTGTATGTTCCTCCCCCATGGTATAACCCCTGTTTTCACTGTATTTGATGTTGTTCTAATTTGGGGAGGGGAAGGGAAAAAAACAAAATGTTTAAATAAGGATACAGGTTGACCCATTGTAACAATGAGATGTATAAAGGGATACAGGTGGACCCATTGCAGCAACAATGAGATGTAAAAGTTACAACTTTGGCGATGGGGGGGGATGGGAAGGGATGGGAAGGGGAAACAAAGGAGGAGGCTACAATGCTTGATAAGAAATGTACTCATTATCTTGCCCATGTAATTGTAACCCGTCTGTACAGTATTTTCACAATAAAAAATAAAGAAAGAAAGAAAAGAAAAAAGAAGTGTACTCATTATCTTGCCCACGTAATTGCAACCCCTCTGTACATATTTTCACAATAAAAATAAATAAATAAAAAAGACACTATGTTGAAAAACAAACTTTACAATTTAGGGGGCGTTGCGGGGAGACATGGAAAGGGATGGTAAGGTAAAACAAATGAGGAGCCAAAAATGCTTGATAAGAGATGTACTCATCACCTAGCCCATGTAATTGTAGCCCCTCTGTACAGTATTTTCATAATACAAAATGAAATTAAAATTAAAAAATTAAAAAATCAAAATTTAGTGTTTGAGTAAATTAAATGAATTTATTTCAGGTACATCTGATACGAGATTTGCTCTGATTCTCAAGCCTTAAGTAACTAATTGTTCCATTTTCCCACGGAACCCTCTCTCTCTGCTGCCTCCTCTGGGATAAAGATTTATTAATGGCCTATGTGAAACAATGCCCAAGAGATCTCAAGAAAATTCATAATAATAATATGCCATAAAACATTGTTGCTGTCTTCTGCTATTGTCCTCCTAACTTCCTCCCCACTATAGCTATTATACTAACTGCAAAGCTAACAGTTCTGAAGCCAATTCTTAAAGTTGTGTCTATGGACCATAGTTTTTTGGTTTGAAAAATTCAAGCATATGCCTTTGGTTCCTTTTTATTGAAGAACCTTTTTAAAATAAGGTAGGAAAAAAAGAAACTTTTTGAAGCTTACACAATTTGAGGAAGGTATGATTGGGTATAGAAGAGTGTCTTATAAAAGACAAATATAAAGAGTTTCTCCATTCATGGAGTGGGCTCTAAACTTTGAAAATGCCAGTTCAGTGGTTTTGAGAATGCTATGAAATAGAGAAGATCAAAACTGCCTTGTGACCAGAATATAATCTGACACCTTTTACAACTAAAGGACTTGTGGAGCAACTCAGAATTTTTTATTATTGTAGGGTTAATATAAGGGTGATAGTTACATGAATCAGGTAATGAGTACAACTCTTTTTGAACTATGTCTACTCTCTCTCCTGGTTTTTCCATCATGCCCTCACTCACAAGATATTCAGTTGATTTTCCATGTGAGTACCACTGATATCTTTGTTCACCCTTGTTCCACCTTTTATGTGTCCTGTTTTACTCTCCCAAATACAAACTAACAAACAAGACTAAAGGAAAAGAAAACAAAAACAGCAACAATGGCAACTAAAAAATGTCTCTTGTTTCCTTTTTTTAGAGTGCATTTCATAGAATATTATTTTTATGATCATCTGCACATAGCTATTGAACCCTTGTCAACCACTCCTATGCATACCCTCCTTTGGCCTCAGTGTGTGAATACCTAGAGACCTGTGTAATTTATCATGTCCCAGTGTATATGTATATGTGTGTATATATATTTTTTTAATTATTCAGCATGTTTAATTGTAGATTCATAGGTACATTCTAGTTACCACAAATGAGAGAAACTATGAAGCATATGTTTATTTGGCTCTGACTTACTTTGCTTCCTATAATTTTTTCCAAGTCTTTCCATTTCCTTACAAATGGTACAATATCATTCTTTCTGATGGATGAGTAAGATTCCCTTGTGTAAATATAGCATATTTTCTTGATCCATTCATCCACTGAGGGATGTTCATGTTGATTCCATGTCTAGGCTATGGTAAACAATGCTGCAATAAACATGGTTGTGCTAGTGGCTTTAGTGTGGCCTGGTTGCTGGTCCATTGGATAAATGCTCAAATGGTGCTGGCAAAATTGGCTATGTGTAGAAAACTGAAGCTAGATACTCGTATATCATCTTGCACCAGAATCAACTCTAAATGGGTCAAAGACTTCAATGTAAGGCCAGGTACTGTGAAAATATTACAGCAAGGGACAAGCCTTCTAGACATGGGGCAATGCTTCCTAAATAAAGATCTAAAATCATAACAAATCAAAGAAAGACTATATAAAGGGGACTGTATCAAATTGAACAGCTTCTGAGTGGTAAAGACATAGCTAGCAAGATAAATAGAAAGTGGGCTGTAGGTACCTCAGTGGTGTAGTACCCAGCTGGCATATATGAAGCCCTGAGTTTGATTCTCAACACCACGGTAAAAAATAAAACAGAACCTTCTTGCCGTTGGCTCATGGCTGTAATCCTAGCTACTCAGGAGGATGAGATCTGAGGATTGTGGTTTAAAGCCAGCCAGGCAGGAAAGTCCATGAGACTCTTATCACCAATTAACCACCAGAAAACCAGAAGTAGTGCTGTGGCTCAAGTGGTAGACCAATTGCCTTCAGCTGAAGACCTCAGGGACAGCACCCAGGCCCAGAGTTCAAGCCCCATAACTGACAGAGAAAAAAATCAATAGATATCCCACAGAATAAGAGAAAAATTTTCACTAGCTATACATCAGAAGACAAGGCCCTCATATCTAAAATATACTTGATTTCCAAAATTTAAACACCCTAAAATAAACCCTCAAAAACTCAATATATGGGCTAAAGACTTACAGAAAGACTTCTCAGAGAAAGAAAACAGAATGACTGATACACACATGAAGAAGTGCTCATCTATGACCATAAAAGAAAAGCAAATCAAACAATATTGTGATTCTCTGTTGCTCCAGTTGGAATGGCCATTATCAAGAAAACTGACCATAACAAATGATGGTGAGGATGTGGCCAAAGGGAACTCTATTACACTGTTGGTGGGGATGTGACCTTGTTCAACCACTCTGGAAAGTATTGTGGAGGTTCCTTAAAAGACTAAATACAGAATTTTGTCCTATGACCCAACTCATGATGATGGTGTCTTATTTTCCTATAGAATCCTTTCATCTTACAGAATCCTATGCATTTTAGGAAATTTGACTTCACTACTAACCAATGCAACAGGAATACTCACAAGACAGTATGTTGGAAATGAACTGTACAACTTGGAGAAAATCGAGGGAAAGAAGTGGGAGAAAAATAAGAGAGGGGGTAACAAGTTCAACAACAAATGTACTCACTACCTTATACATGTAACAGTAACCCCTCTGTGCATCACCTTGACAAAAAATAAATTTTAAAAAAGAAAAATGCAAAATAAAGTACAGCCTTTATGTTCCTCATTTATCTTTACAAAATGCCACCTTATTTACCTACTTAATTTTGTTGCTCCAGCATGGCATTTAGCTGAGAAACAAAGGAATATTTATATCCTGAAAATGTAAAATAATAGGTGAGTCAGAATAAGCCTCTAGGCCTGAATTGGAATGTCATATTCTCTCCTGAATTTAGTTACATGGAGTTCTAAAAGTAAATATAGAGATCTATATAATCAATTGATCCCTGATAACTGCCCAAACTAGAATATGAAAACAGGATAAGCTAACTTCATAATGGAAAAGTTCTTAAAGACAAACTAATTAAAATTTAACATAAATATCGAAAGAAAAAATGAATTTCCTCCGCTTTTTAATAAGTCTACCCATAAGTATTTCCCTAAGTTTTGATGAGGATTAAGTATACAATCAAAGGAAGTGTGTTTTCTAAAATAGAGGGGGAGGGGGAAAATAAAAAAAGTAATCGTTAATAATGGAAATCTTATGTCATAAATTAACTATCTTAATACTTTAAAAACCAATGATAAATGGTTGGAACTTTTGCTCAATAACAAACAGCCAAGAAATAGCTATTTAAACTTGTCTTTTTTTTCTTTCCACAGAGAAAAGAACATTTGAACAACTATTTGAGGTTGGAAGGCTATCCTAGTGTCTCTGATAGCACCAGAGTTTTTCTTTCTTCTGCTACTATTGCTATCTGAACATGTTTATTCTTCTAAATATTTAAGTCATTCTCCCAAAGCCATATCTACTAGGTCAAAGGCCTAGGGATAGAAAATCATAGTGTCATTTTTAACTACTCCTCAGCTGGTTTTTGTAGCAATAAAAAGAAAAATAATTGTAGTACAGAAGTTTCAAAAGCATGTTCATGTGGATTATTCATTTAATCCTCAATAAAACTAAAGCAAATATCCATTGCCAGACAAGAGAAAATAGACTACACTCACCAAACTAGAGGGAAGTTTAGTAAGGGAAGCATTTATAAAATGTAGGGGGAAAAATGGGAACACAAGACAATTTTTGGATATATATCATTAATAAACTTCCTTGAAGCTACCAATCCTGGAGATCTTGCTGCCAAACCGATGGCTGGAATAATGAAATCTGTCATATTGGAAATCAGATCCACAAGGCCATCTAGTAGAGCAATGACTACTGGTTGAACAAAGGAAGTTTGGTATATTTTGGCTGAGAAGAAGCTAGGAAGCCATTCCTCAGTCTAGCTGTGCTCTATCCTTTAAATCTCAGCTGAACACAATCAGAAATCAGATACTGAGAAATCCTCTGGATTCATCCTCTATGAGAACACAGTATAGCAACTATTTTTTAAAGTATGGAAGCCTATTTTTAAAAATGAACTCAACTTTGCCCCAATATACCAGATCAAACCAAAATGCAGTCACATGCTAAAGGTCATATAATTTATCTAAAACATTAACATAGACCAGTCCCAAGACAGATCAGTTTCTCCTGAAAAGATAAGATACTGGTCTATGTCATATAATAAAATAGGACTGTGCACTCTACCCAATAAATAAATAAATGACTTAAACTGAGAGGAATAACTTTTTCTTTTCTTTTTTTTATTTATTTTTTTATTGTGAAAATACTGTACAGAGGGGTTACAATTACATGGCAAGATAATGAGTACATTTCTTCTCAAGCATTGTAGCCTCCTCCAAATTAACTTTTTCTATTGCTTTATTTCCTTGTCCCCACCTTTGAAAGCCCTTGGTTCTGCCATTGTCCAATGATTCCTCTCTCTGTTTGAACAATGGAAGTTGTGCTGATTCAAGAGTCATGAAAAAGGTAAATAAATCACCTGTTACTATAAATAATTCTGTTGTTACTTTTTCTCTTCACAAATGCGTATTGGGACAAAGAATAGGTCTAGGGCATAAGAGAGTATCTGAAATAGTAGAAAATGCCCAGCAAACACACAGGTGTAGTAAAATATAGACATAGAGCACAAACGAATATGTTAAACTAAAGAACAGAAATCAATTCCTCAAAGGAGGAAATTGTACAAAGGAACTCTTTCCATTTATACCTGCTCTGAAATATGTTTGAATTCATCTTTTCAAATCTCAATATCATCTACATATTCAATTATTACAATAAACTTACGTGGGAACAGACACAGAAAGAACAGGGAGGCAATTTCTTCATGGTTCTGGAATTTTAACACAGAGTTTCACCCTTGCTAGAAAAATAATCTATTGCTTGATCCATGCCTGTAGCCCTTTTTACTCTGGTCAGTTTTGAAGTAGGGACTTGGGTTTTTCCCCCAAATTGTCCTAGACTTGTGATCTTGAAATCTACTTCTTGAGTAGCTAGGATTAAAGAGGTAAGTCATCAGCAACAGAAACCCTAACATTTACTTTACCACTCCCTTTCTGTAGGTGAACAAAGTGAAAAGAATGACAGCAATTAATGAAAGATTCCCTGAATTGTTCGTTGCTTTGCTGACCAATCTTGGCTAGCTCTATTTGTTACTCTTTTAATAATATAGTCCATGGCCATGATGAGAAATATGACCATCATCCTGGTATCCAAGTTAGACTCTCATCTCCAAAGCCCCATGTATTGTTTTGTATATTTTTTATTGTAAAAATACAGAGGGGTTACAGTTACATGAGTAAGGTAATGAGTACATTTCCTATCGAGCATGGTTACCTCTTTGTTTTTCCCATACCATCCCTTCCCTCCCCACTTCCCCAACTCCTCCCTCCCAGCTCCCCCCCTCACCCACTCACCCCCCCTCCCCCCCGGAAGTTGTAAAGTTTGTTTTCACCATAGTGTCTTGTACATCTCATTTTTATAATGGGTCAATCTATATCCTTATTTCAGCATTTTGTTGTTTCCCTTCCCCTTCCCAAATGAGAAAAATGTACATACAAGATGCAGGGTACCAGAATCAAATACAGTGAAAACAGGGGTTATACCATGGGGGAAGAACATACAAAAGAAACAAAAATAATCACATGGTACGTTATAAATACATTAAAAGCAACAGCAAGAAAGATAAAAACCACTTGTGTCTCTATCTTGGGCTTCATTTTGCTTAGCTCTAAGAGGACCATCAGCTACAAGGGGTGTGTGGTTCAGTACAATGTGAGGCTATGGGGTGTCCGCTCTTGGCTATGTTATGTCTTTTGATAACTATGTAGCCAACTGCAGACCCTTGAACTACTCCCTCATTGGAATCAGTGCTTCTGCATCCTGTTAGTGTCCTCCCAGTGGTTGGTATTCCCTATGCTGTCCTTGAGGTCACGCTCACATTACAATTGTCACTTTGCTGCAAGAACAAGCCAAAGCACTTGTAAGAGTCTGGTTATAACAAAGAGCATCAGTAGTGAATTAGAAAGCCAATGAACTGCCTTCCTTGTTGCATGTATTTTCATAGCAGCTGTCCTCTAAGCCCAATTCTTGCTTAATATGGAAATATTGGACATGCTGTGTTGAAGATGAAATCTTCTAAGGAAAGAAAAAAGGCACTTAGGATATGTTCCTCTCATTTCCTTGTAGTTTTCTTATGTTCTGATCAACCATTAAAGGTGTGAATCATCAGCTCCTTCAGCCTCCACTCCTCCATCACAAGGGACCAACCCAAGGTCACTTCTTCTTCTATAGAAGGTGAATCCTACAGTCAACTCCTTCATCTGCACCTTGAGAAATAGAGTTGTATCAAATGGCCTTAGGGAAGCACTATGTTTAGTCTTTTGAGGAACCTCCATACTGCTTTCCAGAGTGATTGAAAAAATGAACACTCCCACCCACAGTGCAATGGAGTTTTCTTTTGGCCAAATCCACTCTAGCATTTGTTACTGTTAGTTTTCTTATAATGGCCATTCTAACGGGGGTGAGATGCAATTCAATGTTATTTTGATTTGCATTTCTTTTTTATATTTTTACTGTCAAGGTGATGTATAGAGGGGTTACAGTTACATGTGTAAGGTAAGTGCATTTCTTGTCAAACTTATTGCCCCTTCCCTCATTTTTCTTCTACTTTCCTCCTCCCCAACCCCCCTCATGTTGTACAGATCATTTCTAACCTATTGTCTCCTACTTTCCTCCTCCCCAAACAGGCACTGCCGCCCTCCCCCACGCCCCTCTCAACCCTCCCGCAAACCCCGCTGGAGCAGCGCCACGCATGTGGCTCCCCTCCCTTCTCCTACCGGGGGAGGTGCGTGCTGCAAGCAATGGGGGGGCGGTCCCCGCGGGTAACCCACGGGCCCCCTTCGGAGGCGGCCCCGGACTCGGGGAGGGGGGGGGGAAGAGCGGGGAGGGCCAGCAGCGGTGGCAACTCTGGATGTGAGCCAGGGCCCTTCCGGTGGATCGCCCGAATCTCCTCCCTCCCCCCAGCCTCCCCGTCCGCGGGGCTGGCGTTCTGGGGGGGGGGGAGCGTGGCCGTCCAGGGGCGGCGGCGGGCACCACCACACCGGTCCCCCCTCCACCCCTTCCCCACCGGTTGCGCCCCCCAGGCCGCAGTTTCCCGTGCAACGCCTCCCAACCGGCTCCTAGCAGCCCACTTAGAACTGGTGCAGACCAGGGGAATCCGACTGTTTAATTAAAACAAAGCATGGCCGAAGGCCCGCGGTGGGTATGATGTGATTTCTGCCTAGTGCTCTGAATGTAAACGGCAGGAGTAACTATGACTCTCTTAAGGTGGCCACATGCCTCCGCATCTAATTAGTGACATGCATGATTAAACAGTGGTGTCCACGCGGGGATCATGTGATCAAAAAGTGGTGTCCATGTGATCAAACGATGGTATCCACGTGGTGATCATATGATCAAACAGTGGTATCCATGTGGTCAAGTGATGGTGTCCACGTGTGGATCATGTGATTAAACAGTGGTATCCACGTGATCAAATGGTGGAGTCCACCTGGGGATCACATGATTAAATGGTGGCGTCCACGTGGGGATCACATGATTAAACAGTGGTGTCCACGTGGTGTCCCTGTTATCAAATTATGGTGTCCATGTGGGGATCACGTGATTGAACAGTGGTGTCCAGGTGGTGTCCCCTTGATCAAATGGTGGAGTCCAGGTGGGGATCACATGATTAAACAGTGGTGTCCACGTGGTGACCACGTGATCAAATGGTGGTGTCCAGGTGGTGTCCATGTGATCAAATGGTGGAGTCCAGGTGGGGATCACATGATTAAACAGTGGTGTCCAGGTGGTGTCCACGTGATCAAATGGTGGTGTCCATGTGGTGTTCACATGATCAAATGGTGGAGTCTACCTGGTGTCCACGTGATTAAAAAAAGACCTAGAAGTCAAAGTAAACACCCTGAAAACATTAGGAAAAACCCTAGGGCTCCTTGGCATAGGCCGAAATTTTCTTTT
>NW_012267354.1:2012938-2016614 GCF_000151885.1 Dipodomys ordii
ACTTATCTGACCTTTTCTGCTTGACTCAGACATATACTAGTTATTGCAAATAAGGGAAACCATGGGACCTAAGTTTCTTTGGGCCTGGCTTACTTTACTTCATATAATTTTTTTCCAAGTCTTTCCATTTCCTAACAAATGGGGCAATGTCATTCTTTCCCAGTCAGAATTCTTGTTGATAGATTCACCATGCAGAGGAAGAAATTCAGTTGCATAATACTGAGGCTAGTCATTGGAAATGCCTGATTTTAATTAATAGTATTGAGAAAAGAAATGAAATAACTTGGTACAAGACCACAGATACTATTTCCCAAAGCATCCTTTCAATCTATCTTCTGTCCATGAATAACCAATACACTATAATGCATTCCTGTCCCTCATAACTCAGTCTTCTTTCCACTTCTGTACTGTAGGAAAAGCAAAATAGCAAAGACGAAAGTCATTAATGAAAGTCATCCTCAGGAATTCATTCTATTAAGTTTTTCTGACCTGCCTTGGCTAGAACTTCATCTATTTGTAATTCTTCTGATAACATACTCGTTGGCCAAGGAGGGAAACATCAACTGTGTGGAATAACCTCTGCTGTATTGGAAGCCACTCATATTACAGTTGCCACTTTGTGATATCAATCAACTGGATCACTCATTCCAGATCAAGACCACCTGCAGTGTAAAGGAGGCAAATGAGCTCTCACCCTTTGTGGCATGCATTTTTATGCTCTTCTGGACTTAATCCTTGCTTATTACGGAAATATTTGACATACTGTATTGGAGAGAAATCTGAGGAAAGGAGAAAGGCATTTAGGATATGTCCTCTAATTCCTTGTAGTTTTCTTATTTTCTGATCAACCATTAAAGGTGTGAATCATCAGCTCCTTCAGCCTACACTCCCCCATCACAAGGGACCAACCCAAAGTCACTGCTTCTTCTACAAAAGGTGACTCTGACAGTCAACCCCTTCACTGTACCCTGGAAAATCAAGTTGCATCAAATGGTATTAGGGAAACTCTATGTTTAGTTTTTTGAGGAACCTCCATACTGCTTTCCAGAGTGATTTGAACAAGTTTATATTCCCACCAACAATGTAATGGAGTTTTCTTTTGGCCATACCCACTGTAGCATTTGTTATTGTTAGTTTTCTTGAAAATGGCCGTTCTAACAGGGGTGAGGTGGAATCTCAATGGTGCTTTGATTTGCATTTCTTTTATGGCCAGCGATGTTGAATATTTCTTCATTTGTCATAGGTCATACAGTGTGGGAACTGGTAAATCATACAAGTCTCTAGGCATTCAGGCACAGTGAGCCCAAAGGAAGATATTCTTTTATTTTTTTAGATTTTTAGAAACAAATTTATTTATAGAAACTTACAAAATATTTTGAACACAAGTTTCTTGGAAATAATTAGCAGAAACAAGAGGGGTATTAACATATACTGTCAGTGGTATGTAATACAGAATAAAAAAGATTGCTTGTCCAATAATTTTCCCTATTCTAATTTTTAACAAACATAGAAAAGAAACAATATATATGAAACAGATTTGCTCAATATTTTTAAATTGTGCTTTCTAATTGGATATTATTTCAATTTTAAGACTATCTCCTGATATGAGTGGCTGAGTGCTTGCCTACCTTGAACAAAGTTCTGGTTTTGTTCCCTAGCACCATAAGAAAAAAAAATCTCCAAATTAAATGACCTTTCATTTTTGGGGGGAGGGGGCAATAATGTTCTGGGGCTTGAACTCAGGGCCTCAAGCTTTTTCAATTATAGTTGGTGCCCCACTATTTGAGTCATGCCTTTAGTTCTGACTTTTTGCTAATTAATTGGAAATAAAGTTTTCAAATCTGGGATCCTCAGAACTCAGCCTGTAGCCATGAGGCAATAGCCACCAATATGACAATTCTAGAAAAATACTAGTAACTTCACAAATTTAAAATTTTTCAAAGAACATTAAATAAAGTCCATACTTTATAGTCTTCAGTATTTTCCACTGGCAGTTGAAAACATCAAAGTACTGAATAAGTAACAAAAAATCACTTTAAAAATGAATACTTGACAATATGTGTTACTTAAGTTTTAAAGTAGATCAACCACCTGGCTTGTTGGTAGCACACACCACAACTAGCACTGGAGAGATGGACACTGAAGGATTTGAATATGGACACTAGCCTGGGCTACACAGTAAGAACTTATTTATAAAACAGCAAGAGGAATATGAATTATTAACTATGAAGTATTATTGACTTATTCAAATAGTACTATGTTTCCTTTATCCTTGGGTAACAAGATTCCTTACAGTATGAAAACAGGTATTCCTTTTACTGATGAAAGGCTTCTAATCTTATTTGGTTTGGTTCTTCAGGATGTCTCCGGGAAATTCCACTTCACAGCAGCAGCTCAATATAAGGTGTCCAAAAGGAAGCACTAATTTGAACATGTGATCATGTAGAACACCAAGTATTAGATACCTAAACTCTTGTCCTGGTTTCCGCTTCAACCCATGTTTCCAGGTTCTTACCTCCCTTCCATTGCTTTAGAGGCTTAAATGAGATAGTATAGGAAAGGCCGGACTCACGTGAAGGTTCCTTTGCCGAAAGGTATGATTTAAATAGTGATTAAGTAATATGCTTTAAATAAATGTGTTTGTAATATTAAAAAAAAGAATCTCAATTATCTCATTCAGTATTGTCAGCTGTGCAGTTGGTTCAATGTTTGTCTTTTTCCTTTTAGTTTTTTTCACCAGGCAGAGGAAAATAGTATTCAAGAAACTCACCAAAGGAAATCAAGAGTTTCTCCTTAAAATTTTTTATAGTGAGTATTTTAGCTTTCATCTCATTAGACATCAAGTTTCAATTTAGACTGCGCCTCAATCTGGCTTTCCAGTTTTCTTTGGATTGTAGTAAGAGTGTCCATTCTTTGTTGCTGTTCATCCATCCACTGCTGCTCTCTTTCAAAGTCTTCCTTTAACTTTTTATTCTTTGCCTAAATAGTAGGTAGTATCAAGATCATGTTTCAATTTTTAACTAGTTTTTCATTGTGAAAATACCATACAGAAGGGTGTTACATGAGCAAGGTAATGAGTACATTTATTATTAATTATTGGTGCCTCCTCCTTTGTTTTCCCCTACCATCTCTTCCCTCCCACCTCCTCAACTACACTCCCCCCCCTAAATTGTAAAGTTTGCTTTTCAACCTAGTGTCTTCTACATCTCATTGTTGCAATGGATCAACCTGTATCCCTATTTCAGCATTTTGTTTTTTCCCTTCCCCTCCACAAATTATACCAACATCAAATACAGTGAAAACAGAGGTATATGTTAGAAACAATAGCAAGAAAGAAAAAAAACCACTTGTGTTCCCATTTTGGGGTTCACTTCATTTAACTTCATCTTATCTGGTCATATGTAAATAGCTTTTGACCTTTTCCACTTGCCCATACATATACTAGTTATTACAAATAAGGGAAACCATGGGACCTATGGTTCTTTGGGACTGGCTTACTTCACTTAATATAATTTTTTGCAAATCTTTCCATTACCTAACAAAAGATGCAATGTCATTCTTTCTGATGGAGGCATAGAATTCATAGATAGATAGATAGATAGATAGATAGATAGATAGATAGATAGATAGATAGATAGATAGATAGATAGATAGATAGATAGATAGATAGATAGAT
>NW_012267354.1:2016664-2020083 GCF_000151885.1 Dipodomys ordii
TTCCGGCTTTTTCTTTTTTCTTATGTGGTGCTGAGGAATCGAACCCAGGGCCTCATGCATGCAAGGCAAGCACTCTACCACTGAGCCACCTTCAAAGCCCCCAAAATTTTCTTAATAAAGACCCAGAAACACAACAAATCAAGGAAAGGTTGGATAAGTGGGATTTATTATACTACAAAACTTCTGCATGACAAAGGACATAGCTAGCAAGATCAACAGAAATCCCATGGATTAGGAGAAGATCTTCACTAGCCATACAACAGACAAGGGTCTCATTTCTAAAATATACTTAGAATTCAAAAAAATTAAATCCCCAACAGCAAATCCTCAAAGAAACAACCACCCCAGAAATAAGTGGGCTAAAGACTTCAAGAGAGACTTCTCTGAAGAGGAAATAAGAATGGCCAATAGATACTTGAAGAAATGCTCAACTTCTCCGGCCATAAAAGAAATGCAAATCAAAACAACATTGAGATTCCACCTCACCTCAGTTAGAATGGCTGTAATCAAGAAATCTAATAACAGCAGATGCTGGTGGGGATTGGGCCAAAAGAGAATGCTACTACACTGTTGGTGGGAGTGAATGTTGGTTTTTTTGTTTTTTGTTTTTTTGTTTTTTTTTTGTCGGTCGTGGGGCTTGAACTCTGGGCCTGGGCGCTGTCCCTCAGCTCTACCACTTGAGCTACAGCACCACTTCCGGTTTTCTGGTAGTTTATTGGAGATAGGAGTCTCACGGTCTTTCCTGCCCGGGCTGGCTTTGAACCATGATCCTCAGCCTCCTGAGTAGCTAGGATTACAGGTGTGAGCCACCAGCGCCCGGCAAATGTTTTTTTTTAAGCTAGCATTTATGTTTGCTTCAGTGTGTGTATACAGTTCAGATATCTGTAAATTATACAGAGATTTTCTTTTCATAATGTCAGATAGCAAGATAGTAAAAATTCCTAAAATAAAATTCTTACAAAGAGTGCTTTTATTTTCGGTGATAAAAAAAAATACAACATTTTTTATCCAGAAAAATGTGTGGAACTAGAGGAGATAAACCAAAATCAAAAAGCCATAAATTATATATAACAATGCATTTTTACACATAAAATGAAGTACGACATATAAAACATAGGATTTTTTTGAAGTTATGAGTGTTTGACAAAGAATAATCTGGATAGCCAGGCTATCCAGAGACTTGGGACGACCAGAAAGAGAGTGACAAAATATTTCTCATGTGACACACATAGGAAACCAGCTGGTAAATGTTTGTAATGCTATTTTTATGACAATCTAATTAACTGTAATTGAATTAATTGACTAACTTTAATTAAACTATTTTGTATTTTAATTATTGAGTTATACTAAATATTTTATATTATTAATATTTTTGCTACTTAATCAAGCAAATATTTCACTATTTACTAACTCAAATATGGAATTATTATTTTATTTTTATTTTTTATTTTTGGTGGTACTGAGATATGAGTTCTGGGCCGTCTGCTTGTGATCTTTCTTTGTTTTAGCTAATTTTTAGAGTCTCATGTTTTCTGTCAAGATGGAATTCAACCAGACTCATCTTCTTGCCTTTTAAGTAGCTGGGATTACTAGGTCATATATATGCCTGACTTAAATCTTATTTGTAAAATATTCATAGCACAATGACATAGTGACCCAAACTAGCTTAGTGACATGATTATAGAACGCATGAGCAAAGTGACACATTTTAAGAGAAGAACAAGGGCTTTATAATAAAAACCTGAATTAAAATGCTACATTAAAAGTTTACAAATTTTCAGTTTGAACAGGAAATGCTCCTCACCAGTTTACATATTGCCCCCTTCACATCCTTATTCCTCAGGGTGTAGATGAAGGGGTTGAGGGTAGGAGTCACCACTCCATAGAAGAGAGCCATGAACTTCAGCTGGTCCCTTGAGATAGAAGAGGGGGGCTGAAGGTACATGCTAATGGCTGGACCATAAAATAACAAAACCACAATCAGATGGGAAGAACATGTTCCAAAAGCCTTTTTCCTTCCCTCAGAAGACTTAATCTTCAGTATAGCACGCCCAATGCTAGCATATGAGGCAAGTATTAAACACAGAGGAACAGCTAAGAGAACAGTACATACTAAAGACAATGTGAGTTCATTGGTCTTCTTCTCACCACAGGCAGTCTTGATCAGGACTGAAATCTCACATAACAAGTGATCCAGTATATTTGTGCCACACAGCGGCAGCTGTAACGTGAGAGCAGACTGAGACACAGCTATGATCACTCCACACAGCCACACAGTGCACACTAACAGGATGCAGAGGCGCTGGTTCATGATGAGGGAGTAGTGCAGAGGTCTGCAGATGGCCACATAGCGATCAAAGGACATAAGAGCCAAGAGGAAACATTCTGTGCCTCCCATTATGTGAAAGAAATAAAGCTGAACCGCACATCCCACGTAGCTGATGGTCTTCTTAGAGCTCCCCAGGTTGAACAGCATCTGAGGGACGATGCTGGTGGTGTAACACATGTCTAAAAAGGAGAGGTTGGTGAGGAAGAAATACATGGGACTGTGGAGCCGGGAGTCTAACCTGGACACCAGGATGATGATGATATTTCCTATCATGGCTGTGGGATATGTGATCAGAAGAATAAGAAAGAGAGAAAGCTGCAGCCAAGGTCTGTCAGCAAATCCTAGTAGAATGAACTGCTCAGGGTGACTTCCATTAATGAGAGCCATTCTCTTCACTTTATTTCACCTATGACAGTGGAAGTGTTAGAAAAGGAAGTGTTAGAAAGGTGGTAAAAAAAAAAAAAACAAGGATGGCACATTGGTTGCAGTCATAGAAATCGGGTGAAGTAATATGCTCTTAACATACATAATTTAGCATTGGGCGATTTAAGTTTCCCTCAAACAGGAACATATTCTAGGTAGTTATCTTAAGACAGTCAGGCATCAGATGTCCTCTTTTATACGTGAGACTGGCAATTCCTATTTTCTGGTAAAGATGGGCATGAAAATCACTAGTGCTACAAAGATCCAGGCTCTCTACATAAGTCTGAGCATCTCAGAACTGCCAAAACCTGCAGCAATAGCACAAAGAATCCATCAAATACTGACAGAAATAACAATCACTGAATACATGAAGATAACCCCCCATTTCAAAAGAAAATAACATCCAGAAAGGCTCAATTCAGTACTACCTTGGGCATTTACAATTTTGATGGCTAGGTAGATCATATCATCATCATTATCACCACCATCACCATTATCACCACTACCATTCTGCCTCCAACACACACACACACACACACACACACACACACCAAGAGGACAAAAAGAAAAATTTTGGAGGTGATAGACTTATGACAAAAATTGTGGTGATGGCTTTGGAAAGTAGTATGGAGGTTCCTCAAAAGGCTCCACATAGAGCTCCCCTATG
>NW_012267354.1:2037448-2132092 GCF_000151885.1 Dipodomys ordii
TAAAAGAAAAACAAAACAACATTGAGATTCCACCTCACCCCAGTTAGAATGTTTCAGTTTTTATTTATTTTTTATTGTGAAAAAAATACTGTACAGAGGGGTTACAATTACATGAGCAAGATAATGAGTATATTTCTTATCAAGCATTGTAGCCTCCTCCTTTGTTTCCCCTTCCCATCTCATCCTCTACCCACCCCCCGACCCAACCTTCCTCTCCCCCCTCCCACCAAAGTTGTAAAGTTCATTTTCGACTTGTAAGTCTCATTGTTGCAAAGGGTCCACCTGTATCCCTATTTAAACATTTTGTTTTTCCCTTCCCCTCCACAAATTATACCAACATCAAATACAGTGAAAGCAGGGGTTATACCGTGGGGAGAATGTTTCAGTTTTTGTAACCCTTCCTTCCCTAATGTAGTTAGAAGATCATCAGTCAGAGCAATTACTTCAGGTGTTTCATTCTGCCATTGCTTGAATTCAGCAGTCAAGCATTTCACTTGCATCATCAGTAACGATGGCTGAGCATTTGAATTAGTGTCTCAGTTCCAATAAGCGACCATTTATGCTGACAGTTTTCCGTATCTTTCCAGAGTTCTTCACATTCTTTAATAAGTCCTTCTTCAGAATTCATAACAAATTCTGAGCCTGTAGTACATCTGGATCTAGATCTTGCTCAACCACAGTCATGACCTTGGTGATTTTTCCTAGCCTTGTGGGAAAACCCGAACACCGCCACGAGCTGAACGTTCTGGGCTACTCGGGCGTTCGAAGCTCGGTTTTAACGGCTTTTCGGCCGTGGGTCACCCAAAGGAGGATACACAAGGCCCAGTACCTGATCATATAAAATAATATTTATCAAGATGAACTCCAGGAAATGGAAACACGAGGTTCTTTTTCTTTTCTGATGTTTTTGTTTTCATTTTCTTTTGTATCGGTTGTTCATTTCTCTTTCTTTGGGAGGGTCGCGGGGGGGGGGGGGGGGACAGAAACGGTGGAACAAAGGGTGGACAAATGCAGCAAACTAGACACTTTGTTGAAATGAACATATAACTTGTGAATGGGGACAGGAAGGAAAAACTGGGAGGGAAGGGGTGTCATTGTTCACAAAGATAGGTACTGACTTACATAACTGTAACCCCTCTGTACCTCACTTTTACAAGAGCAGCTTTTCAAATGCATTTTAAAATGACATTAGGCAAACTGTTAAGGAACATTGTCAGTTCCAAGGGACTGGTGGTTACATCAAATGAGATTATTCAATTAAAGTAGGTTTTGTGGGATTCTTTAATGACTCATTCTTGTGTGCTAATCTCAAGTATCATGGTTTGCTTACCAACCATATATTTCTCATATTCTTTATGATCATGTTATGCAATGATGATTCTCAGCTAATACATTGTATTTGGAGAGGTAGATATGGGTTCTATTCTGGTTCCTATTACTGATGAAATTTATTGTGTGATCAGCCTGAGTACACTGTGAAATCTAAATGAAATACTCAATATTTTTTTAAAAACTCATGAGTCTTCATATCTGCTGCTGTTGCTTCTGAAGAATTGAAGTTCTCTTAAGAAGTTACATGTATAAGGCTAGAGATACTGCCAGGTGCTGGTGGCCCAAAGCCAGCCAGGACAGGAAAGTCAGTGAGACTCTTCTCTCCAATTAACCACCAGAAAACTGGAAGTAGAGCTCTGGATCAAAGTGGTAGAGCAATAGCCTTGAGGAAAAAAGTTCAGAAATAGAGCCCAGACCCTGAATTCAAGTCCCCTGACTGACCAAAAAAAAAATCATGAAGACTCTTTGATTGTGCTAACTAGAATACTGTGATTTTAGAAAAATAGAATGTTGTTAAAGGAAAGTCAAAATTGTTCTGGACTGTCTTAGCCCTGTTAAGTTCTTACCTGACTACGTTTAACCCATGTATCAGTTCTAACATACTCTTGAGTATTAGAATATGTTGCTAAGATGAGCAAATTCTAGTGTCCCTAGTCCTAAATCTAAGAATTTTACATCTGAAACTCAAAGAAAAAAGCATCCTTTTAATGAGAGAATCAATGCATTTGGTAAGTATATAGATTTATGGCTTTCTGTGTCCTGTTATGTATTTTAGAATTCCTTTATTCATCTATAATTTCATGAACTATTATATTTTTGTCATTCTTGGATTATTGAAGTGAATGAACGTTCAGTCACTTGATATTAGTTACTAAAGTTAGTAAATGTACTGCAAATATTATCTGTGATAAATCTTACAATTGTAAGAGTGTACCTTCCAAATATAATGGTAGTGGATGTGGAAAAATACTATTCATGTTTCAGGATCCCAAAATTAAAATTGTCTCTGTAGACTATCTTTATCAGTTGATGTACTGTTTTTGAAGACAACTCTAAAAGAAGGTAAAGATATCAGCAACATCCTAGTATATTCAGCATATATTCAAGAATAACATTCAGTAATTAATCATTACTGTAGTCTTTTTCTGCTTGAGCAATAAGTAATTGTCTCCTACTTGTTCCTTTACATTTCACCAACTATGAAGTGATAGAGAAGAAAATAAATTACATTTAGATTTGAGCAAGTTATCCTAAAATTTGTCTTGGTGAGTAAAATTATCAAAAATGTGATCTTTCAGTGAAAGATGTCAGATGTCAGAAAATACCAAAGTTTAATTTAAAAATTACATTTATTCATTAAAGCAAAATATCAAATCCAGGCAAATGGAAAGCAAGAGATTCCTTTATTTTATAAAATTCCACAGCATACAAAAATTTCTACATTTCTCAAATTACACAGCAGTCAAATAAATCCATAAGTCTATGTCAAAAGCCTAACTGTTCTCAAATTAGTTATATTGTCTTTTCAAAAAGTTAACACATCATGAGTGAGTCTAATGAATGAATAAATGAATGAGAATAGGGAAGACTGTGTTGTTACCCTTAGAGGTCTAAATTCTGTCTTCTCAATCCCTTATATAATTATAAAATAAGTAATCATAGGCTTAAAGATGTTTTATTAAAGTTGCTGTATTTCAATACTGAGGTTAAAATGAGGCTCTTCTGTTTGCTAAGCAAGCATACTACCACCCTAACCATGCTTCTGGCTCTTCCTGCTTTTTTGTTACTTTTCAGATCTATATCTGAAAAGGTCTCATGCTCTTTTGCTTAAAATCCACCTCTGACACAATTTCCTCCTATGTCTCCTGTGCAGCATCAATTACAGGTATGAACACCATACCTGGTTTTGTTGAGATGGAGACTTCCTAACTTTTTGCCCAGGCTAACCTAAAACCAATCTGACCTCTCAGGTGGCTGGAATTACAGGCATGAGCCATTGTGCCTGCTCTATAAGAGATATTGAAATCAAGTTTCAACAGAGTGCACTATGTTAGATGGGGCTTGGAACAATTACTATCTTAGAGCAGGCATTGCCTGGATCAAATCAAACTCATATAATGTTTGGAAAACATCACAAAACATTTAACATAAAACCATTATTTTCATATTGTTATTTCATGTGGGAAAGAATAATGTGTATGAAACCACTCAGATTTATCCTTTGTAACATATGAGCATTAGCATTGAAGTAACAAACCAGAACAACCAATGCAGATTCTCCTGGGCTTTAAAATAAATTAAGCTTACTAGAGTAAATTCAAGTTTATGTTTAACATTCATTTATGTCAAATTGTAAGAAAACATAAAAATTCCTAAAGACCTGTATATTTTGAGGCCATACAAATAATTGGAGATATAGAAGTTCTAAGGATAATGCTTCTAATATTGTTTGCAGACACAATGTGTTTGTATATTAAAAAATATTACATAAATTTACCTATGTGATCGTAGGGCTTTTTGACTGATTAAAATAAAAAGTCAGACACTAATGGCTGATCCCTCTAATCCAAGCTACTCAGGTGGCTAAATTCTGAGCATCAGGTTTCAAAGCTAGTCTGGGAAGGAAAGTCATGAGACTCTTATCTCCAATTAACTACCAAAAAAAAAAGCCAAAAGTGAAGCTGTTGCTAAAATAGTAGAGCACTAGCCTTGAGCAAAAAAGCTTAGGGACAATGTCCAAGCCCAAGATAGGCACAAAAAAAGACCATTAGAAAGCATACGCATTGCCTTATTTTTTCAATATTTTCTATGATTTCCAGGTCCTCTTCAGCTTTGCAGATTCCAGGTGAACCCTCACCAGTTTCTTCAGTGCGTCTTTCATGTCCTTATTCCTCAAGGTGTAGATGAGAGGGTTGAGACTTGGTGTGATAATGGTATAAAAGAGGGTGAGGAACTTGCCCTGGTCCTTGGAGGCACTGTTACCTGGTTGCAGGTACATGTAGATAACAGTCCCATAAAATATGGACACCACCGTGAGATGAGATCCACAGGTGTTCACTGCTTTGCGCCGTCCTGTCTTTGACTTCATTCTCAGCACAGCTTTGGCAATGTAGCCATAGGATATAAGAATAAGGGCAAGGGGAGTGAGGACAATGACAATGCCCAAGGCAAAAACAGACATTTCCACCGTGGTGGTGTCTACACACGCAATCTTCACCATGGCTGGCAGCTCACACAGGAAATGATCCAGAATGTTGTTTCCACATCTAGGCAAATTCACAGTGAGACTGCATAATACTACAGAATTGGCCAAACTAATACTCCAGACCATGATAATCATCTTGAGACATAGTTGTGGGTTCATGATTATAAAATAATGCAAGGGCTTACAAATGGCTGTAAAACGATCATAGGACATGACAGCCAAAAGAAGACACTCAATGGAACCCAACCACATATAAGCATAGAGCTGGATGATACAGCCCACATAACTGATGGTCTTCTCAGGGCCCCACAGGTTAACCAGCATCTGAGGAATAATGCTGGTGGTTAAACACAGGTCTAGGAAAGATAAGTTACTGAGAAAAAAATACATTGGTGTGTGGAGATGAGAATCCAGGAGAGAAGCCAGAATGATAGCTGTGTTCCCCACCAATATAATAAAGTAGAAGATGGTGACAACTCCTGACAGGATTTTCTCCAGTTCGGGATGATCAGAGAAGCCAAGCAGAATAAAATTATATAAAGCACTGTGATTGCTTTGATCCATAGTTCTTCAAAATCTATATCCTAAATGGAAAAGATAGAGGAAGGGGAGGAGGTGAAAAAGGAAGACAGGAGAAGAAACAACCTGTCAAAGTGTACCATCTAAATAACTTTAAGAAATCAAAGGACTAAAGAAAATTAGATTGATCATTGAAAGCCATTAATGGATCAAAGTTGAAAGTTTCTGCCAAGTAATATATCTGTTTTAGATTCTTTTATAGCAATGAGGTTAATATTAAATTTTACTTTTAATACAGGGTCTTAATTATGTTACATACAGATTTGAAAACTTAAAATAGATATAGTTCTAAAATGATATGACCTGTGAATTTTAAAATAAAGCCAGTTAACTTGATATAGTGAATATATTCTTTTCTTGGTCATGAATTGACTTATAAAAATGAGCCATTTAGCTAATGTCAGAGTGAAAGAAGGAATTCCTCTTCTCCCATGTTTGTTAAATAGAATTACTGGTTCCTCAATTTGTCAGGTTAAGACATCTGTTATTTGTCTTCAGCCCTTTTATTTCACCCTTTTATTTCTTGTCACTAAATCCATTAAAGTTGAGTGCAAAATAAGTTCTTTAAGATTTTTTTCCTATTGAACAATATGTCTTGATCTGTTATCCCTTTAACATTTTCACCCCCACTTTGACCCACCTCTTCCCTTATTTTTCTCAATTCTGTCCCCGGTTCATTCAGCTATTCCTCTCCCCTTGGCTTCACTCCGCCTTTTGCAAGTATCTATTTCCTGGTACTTAATTTTTTGAGGATTTGACTTAGTGTTTCTAAAGAATTATACTATTTGATTCACTTGTAACTGCTTGAATACCACCCAGAGTGTTCACTTATAGATTTATAGGCACATTCTAACTACCATAAATGAGGGAATCCATGCAACCTGTGTTTCTCTCTGAGTTTGGCTTTCTTCACTTAATATAATTTTTTCAAGTCTTTGCATTTCCTTATGAATGATGAAATATTATTCTTTCTGATGGATGAGTAGAATTCTATTGTGTATATATACTGTTTTTTCTGGATCCATTTGTCCACTGAGGGACATATGAATTGATTGCATATCTTGATGATGGTAAATAGTGCTGCAATGAACATAGTTGTGCTGTTGTCTTTACTATGGCCTTGTTTGTACTTTATTGGAAAGTGAGGGGAGGGGTGTGTTGGGAGGGGTAAGTGAGAATGTTGAAAGGCGTGACTTTGATCAAGACACATTATATTCATAGCCTGCTTTGTTGATGGCAGCTCCTTTTTTTTTGTACAACTACTCAATGATAATAAAAATATTCCAAAAAAAAGTTTCTACCACTACTACCCTAAACCAAACTTCTATGATCACTTTCCTAGATCCTAATGACAGTGTTTATTCTTTGGGGTTCATCTTATGACTTTACATTACTACAACTTTCAAATAAAATCTTGCCATCCCAGATAAGATCCATAACACTACTCAGCTCAGTGTTTCATCAATAAAATCATATACTATACACCTGCCTAGATTGGGGATGGAAAATCATATAAATAATAAATGCAAGGAGCTCAGAAGAATGCTTGCAACATAGCATGCCTGAATAAACTTTAGTTACCAGAATTATTATAAGAACAAACTATAATCACACAAAATATAGGTAAATGTGGAGTGTCTGCTCCTGACACTAAGAGTCTTTAAGAAAACAGACAAAGGGGTACTCGAAAGTGGTGATGGGGAAGGGAAGGGGATAGCAAGGAAAAGTGGGAAAGAAAGGAAAAGAAAGGAAAGAAAAGAAAAGAAAAAAGAGAAGAAAAGAAAAAGAAAGGAGAACTAGGGCAGAATGTGCTCATAAAATTCAAAGCACATCCTAAAAAAATTAAGATCCAGAATCATAACAAATCAATGAAAGACCAGATACGTGGAATTTCATCAAACTGGAGAGTTTCTACATGACAAAAGACAAAGCTAGCAAGATAACTAGAAAGCCTGCATAATGGGAAAAGATCTTCACCAGTTATGCATTAGATAAGGAAGGGCCTCATACTTAAAATATACTTAGAACTCAAAATATTAAACCTTCCCAAAATAAATCCTAAAAGAAACAACAACCCAATTAATAAACGGGTTAAAGATTTGAAGAGAGACTTCTCAGAAGAAAAATAAGAATGTCCAATAGACACATTAAGAAATATTCAACATCTCTGGCCATAAAAGTAATGCAAATCAAAACAACATTGAGATTCCACTCCAGTTAGAATGGCCATTATCAAGAAAACAAGTGACACATACTGGTGGAGATGTGGCCAAAAGGGACACTACTACACTTTTGGTGGGAATGTAAACTTGTTCAACCACTCAAGCAATACGGACGTTCCTCAAAAGACTAAACATAGAGTTTCCTTATGACCCAACAATCCCACTCCTGAGCATTACCCAAATGACCACAAACAAGGCCACACCCATGCTATCAGCACAAATATGTTCAAGCAACATTATTTACCATGGCTAAGATATGAAATCAACCCAGAACCCCTCAGTAGATGAATGAATTGAATATGGTATAGATACACAATGGAATTCTATGCTTGCATCAGAAAGAATGACATTGCCCCATTTGTAAAGAAATAGAAAGACTTGAAAACAATCATATTAAGTCAAGTAAGTCAGATCCAAAGAAACATAGGTTGCATGATTTCCCTCATTTGTACTAATTAGAATGTGCCTATAAATCTACTAGTAAGCACAATGGATGGTAAAAGATTAAAAATTATACTGGCACGTGATAAACAGGATGCAAAACATTCACACAGTGAGATCAAAGGAAGATATTCTCAGGAGCAGATCACAAAGACTCAATAGCTTTGTGCATACAATCATGTAAAATGATGTTTATCAAAATGAGCTCCAAGAAATGGAAACAAGAGGTTTTATGTTAGTTTGCTTTTTGTGGGATTTTTCCCCCTTTGTCACTTTTTTTTGTAATTTTTGTCTGGTATGTAATTTTATCTGTTTGGGGGATGGGTAAGGAGGAAGCACAAACATGGCTGGCTGGAAAAAATGGTGGACTAATGCAGTAGTGACAGTCACTGGACACTAAGTTGAAAATGAACCAAACAACTAGAGGAAGAGGGGGGGTCAGAAGGGAAAAAGTGGGGAAAAACAAGGGAAGAGGTCACATTGTTCAAAAAGAAATGTACTCATTCCTGACATATATAACTATAACTCCTCTGTATATCACCTTTACAATAAAAAGAAGGGGAAAAAAGAAAATTAAGGGAAGGAGGTAGGGTTGTGAGAGATGAGGAGAATGTTGAAAGGGGTGTCAATGATGAAGATGTATTGTATTCATTAACTGCTGTGTTAAAGGGCAACTCTTTTCTACAACTATTCAAAGATAAGAAAATATATTTTTTAAAAAAGAAAACAGACAAGATACATACTTCTCTTCCTTCTATCCTTCATACCTAAAACATGCCCATATTTATAGCTATAATAATAATAATAATGAAAAATAATAAACTTAGTAGTTAGCATTTTTTAATTCTAAGTTAAATTTTAAACTTTGGCAGGGGTTGGGATTTAGGGGGAGAGATGGGAGGGCAGGCATGGTAAGGGGAAACAAAGGAGGAGGCAACAATGCTTGATAAGAAATGTACTCTGGGGCTGGGAAGGTGGTGCAGTGGTAGAGCGCTTGCCTTGCATGCATGAGGCCCTGGGTTCGCTTCCTCAGCACCACATAAACAAAAAGAAAAAAAGCCAGAAGTGGCGCTATGGCTCAAGTGGTAGAGCGCTAGCCTTGAGCTGAAGAGCTGAGGGACAGTGCCCAGGCCCAGAGTTCAGGCCCCATGACCAGACCCCCCAGCAAAAAAAAGAAATGTACTCATTACCTTGCTCATGTAATTATAATCCCTCTGTATGCTATTTTCACAATAAAAAACTTATTAATAAAAAATAAAAAATAACTTCCTAATAAATATATTGAAGAGAGAAATAAGTTGGATGAAAGTTTTCTAAGTTATAACATACTCAGACATTGACAATCTTCAACTTTTTTTTTCATTAGAAACTTAGTCTGGGGATTTGAGACATTACCTGCATGTCATGGTAATGAAGTGGCAGGTGAGCATGAAATACTGTTATTTTAATCTATATAATAACAACTACCATATTCAGTTTGCTGAAAGTAATGTAAACCATGACTCTCCATTTGAAGGAAGAATGAGCTCAGCATCACTCACTAGTGCTATAGAGATCCAGGCCTTCTAGACAAGTCTGAGCATCTCAGAACTGCCTAAACCTACAGCAATAGAATAAACAATCCATAAATTACTGCCAGAAAAGCTAGTCACTGAATACATGAAGATAACCCTCACATTCAAAGGAAAATAACATCCAGAAATGCTCAATTCAGTACTACTTGGGCATTTACAATTTTGATAGCCAGACAGCTAGATTTTATGATAGTGTCATCATCATTATCACCACCTTCACCATTATCACCCTTAACACACACACACACACACACACACACACACACACACACACACACCCCAGGAGGGAAAATGGAAGCTTTTGGAGATTATAGACTTATGGCAAAGATTGCAGTGATGGTTTCAGCACCAAACGTGCAGTAAGCATTAAGAATGTATAAGTTTTTAATATGTCAATCTGCTCATAAAGGTGATGAAAAAAACTAAGATGCTTGATTGAAAATTAAAACTACCAAACTAATAGCTCCATCTCTATCTTCTCAGTCTTTCTCTACAAGAAGTTGTACTTGGGCTGGGAAGCTGGCTCAGTGGTAGAGCACTTGCCTTGCTATGCCTGAGGCCCTGGGTTCAATTCCTCAGCACCACATAAAGCAAAAAGAAAAATCCCGAAAGTGGCACTGTAGCTCAAGTGGTAGAGCACTAACCTTGAGCTGAAGAGCTGAGGGACAGTGCCCAGGCCTAGAGTTCAGGCCCCCCGACCGGACCCAAAAAAATAAAGAAGTTGTACTTTTTGCAAGTTATTAATTTTAAATATTTTTCTGGAAGATTATGATAAAATCATTCAAAATTGTGGTGAGGATATAAAAGTTACAATCCTAACTGGTTAAAACACTGCTTAAAATAGTTGGTTTGAGAGTTATTTCATGATGGCCTGAGAAATCTCTTTGGAAACAATAGCCTGAGTTCTGCTATGGATCCAGTTGGAAAGTAAAAGTAATAATTCTCTAAAATATGATGCAACCTGTCACACATTCCACTAATTTTATCATATCATAGTAAGAAAATGAATAACTAATTCATGAATAAATGTTAATATAATTGATATAATTAATAAATATTTATATAGACAGGCACATTGCTGTATATAAGTACATGCCTAACTTCTGAATAAAATAGGCATCAGTGAAAAGTACCTAAAAATTAAAAAAGAACTCAGAAAATTAAAATTGATTGCATGCACTGAATTCCATAATGATTTCCTTTAGAGCTCCCCAAGATTAATTCAGGAAGTGATAAAAATGCTTATTATGCTTAATAAAAGTCCTAAATAAAAATCCTAAGTCTAATAGTTCATATTATGAGAAATATGCATGGTTTAAAATATCTGAGTCTTATGTTTTATATATAATATATAAATAAAATATACGACTTACACTTATATACAAAGGCAAAAATATGCAATAAGAGTTTGGGACAGTCTCCCATATGCAAATTTGATCATTATATATATTGAAATATATAAAGATCAATGAATAGCTTCTTGTTTCCCCTTTATAATAAAGAACAAATTTAAACATTTTCCTCTATAATGTAGGTAAGAATAGATTTCTCTTCAGACACGTACAATACTTTTTCCTCAGCGTCTGAGAGGAAATCTGCAGAATCAGCACACACGGGTCTTTAGATTTTTTTAGCTTTTGACAGATTTCTTTTCCCAGCCCAGGCACATGATTTTCTAAGAAATACTATACAGATTGACGTTACCACAGTTCACACCAGGCTACCTTGATGCCAAATGTCTCCACCATGGCAGAGTCCTCAGTGTGGAAACTCTGCTTAAGTGTTTGCCTTCCATGGCTGTCACTCTCCCGTGATTTCGCTGCTGTGCCACTTCAAAGTCTGCCCCAAAGTGTGGCCAGGTAGAAATCCCCCTCAGGACTCCTCCTTCTTGATCATGTGACTTCAGGTGAGGGGATGAAACCATCCCCAATGCTTAGTGCTTGTTTTAGTCTTTAAATGAACATGCACATAGTTCTTGATTATAGAGAAACACAAACAGCAGTCAGGTAATCCAGAATAAGAACTGAACAAAAATTCCCAATATTGCCTGAAACTCCAGTATGGTGCCATAGAAAAGGATAGCTGAGGAAGCATTTGGAGGATTATTCTGTTAACCTGATATTTCACTAATTTGTCTTAGCAGGTACATAGTGAAATAAATATATATTTATATAAAATAAAAGTTCATTTATTGTAAAGTTTGAATATGTACTAATTGATTGGACACAAAACCCTTATTAAAATATTTGACGAACATTTTTAGGATTAATTGGGATCATTAGGGTTATTGGACACTTCTGTCTAAGATACTATACAATCAACCACAAATATTCACACAGTTGCATTCAGTTGCTTTATGTGGCATGTCACAGCATGGTTTTGAACATTCAGTGAAAAAAATATCAAAATATGCTTAATAACCATAGTAATATAATTGGCTTGCAAAGTAACTTAGAGTTTTGTCACTTTCCATTCAAATATCACACATATGGGCTTCATGAAACACTTCACCATTAAAGGATTGGCCCAATATAAACAAAATCCTTCATTACTTCATTTAATTTCTCAAAATGCTGCCTTACGCAAGTACTGGATTTTGTTGTTTCAAATGTACCTCCTTTTTGCTGAAAAACAAAAGAATATGCATGTCCTCAAAATGTAAAATAGCTTATGGATCTGAATCTCTCTGAATTGAGATCATGGTTTAGCCAATTCCCTGGTTATCAAGTTACCTGGAGTTCAAAATGGCAGGTTTAATTGTACATCATCAGCGGTCATTATACTCATAAGGTGATGAGCCCACTAAATCAAAGAAAATTCCTATAAGCTGGATAGAGTTATTCAAATTCAACATATAAAAATCAAATACCCAATGTTTAAGTAATTATGCAAGGAAAAAATACAGGAAAATCAAATCCTTAAGCATGGAAAACCTTCTGATCATAGCCAACTGCCTCTATTCGTAATGGAGAAAAATTGTGATTAATTTTTTGAATACTTGTTCAATTCCAAATAGCTTATGTAGATTGTTTAATAACAAGGAATACTTGACTCCCCGTGGACGTAATTACTACACTGAGTGACTGAGGTTGGACAGCATTTTCTTGAGGTGTTTTGTGTTTTTATAGCTGCACAGCAGTCAAAAAGCATGCCACACCTACTCCACAAAATACCTGAGTAAAGGAAGTAATATTTATTCAATAGGCTAGTATCCTAATTTTTTGTTACTAAATACTTTATTATACTCTTTGAGACAAATAAAATATCCATGCTTTGCAAACTTTATTATTTTACTCAATTTTTATTTAAAGTGTAATTTTATTGACAAAATGATGTACATAAGGATTACAGTTATATAAGTAAGGTAATGAGTACATTTTTACATAGTCAAAGTTTGAAAAGTATTTTGGCCAGTTTTCAATCCCAGTCAAAATTCATATTGATAGATTTATTACACAGAGGAAGAAATGCAGTTACAGAATAGCGATACCATTTGCTGAAGGTACCTGAATTTTTTCTCTTACAGGGCTTCTTTATTTTATTTTTTAATTTTATTTTATTATAAAGATGCTGTACAGAAGGGTTACAGTTACATGAGTAAGATAATGAGTACATTTCTTGTCAAACATTGTTACCCCCTCCTTTCTTGTTCTCCTACTATCCCTTCCCTCCCCCACAACCCTCACTCCTCCCCACTGAAGTTGTACAGTTCATTTCCAATATAGTGTTTTGTGGGTATCATTATTGCAATGAGTCATCCTGTGTCTTTGTTTCAGTGTTTTGTTATTCCCCAAATTAAACAAATGTATATACAAGATGCAGAAGGTACCTGTTTTTAATTTATAGTGTTGCAAAAAGAAATTAGATAACTTAGTACAAGACCAGTGATACTATTTCCCAAAGAGTCATTACAATCTATCTTCTGTCCATGGATAACCAATACATTATAATACATTACTGTTCCTCATAACTTGTTCTTTCCGCTTCTATACTATAGGAAAAGTAGAATAGGAAGATGATACTCATTAAAGAAAATCATTCTTAGGAGTTCATTCTATTAGGTTTTGCTAACCTGCCTTGGCTAGAACTTCCTCTACTCGTTAATTTTCTGATAACATGCCCCATCACCATGATGGGAAACATCACCACCATTCTGGAGTCCAGGTAAGACCCCCGGCTCCACAGCCTCATGTATTTCTTCCTCACCAATCTCTCCTTTTTGGACATGTGCTACACCACCACCATCGTCCCTCAGATGCTCTTTAACCTAGGAAGTTCTAGGAAGACAATTAGTTATGTGGGGTGTGCACTTCAGCTTTATTTATTCAGCACAGTGGGGGCCACAGAATGCCTTCTGCTGGCAATTATGTCCTTTTACCGCTACGTGGCCATCTGCAGACCTCTGCATTACACCCTCATCATGAACCAGTGCCTCTACTTCCTATTAGCCCATTATTTGGCTGTGTGGAATTACCTATGCCATATCAGAAGCCACACTTACATTACAGTTGCCCTGTATGGCATAAATCATTTGGATCACTTGCTATGTGAGATTCCAGTTCTGATCAAGCCCACCTGGGGGAAAAGGAGGCAAGTGAGCTTGCACTCTCTGGTTATCTATCTTGATGTCTCCCATTTGTTCTTTGAGAAAGGTCTGAATGAAATAATGAGGACAGTTTTTGATTACTTTCCTTAAAAAGATAATCTCAGCATTGATTATGCTTGGTATCAAAGACAGAGTATATTTTCACTATTTAATACATGCTTTCTCTTCAACATAACTTTTCAAAAGTTATCTAAAGTAACAGTTATGCTATTTACATGGAATATATACCCCAGAAATGTGAAGCATTCTGGAACCAATAAAACATTTCTGTGATTGGTACCATTCCCTACTATCAATATTCTTCATTCTGAGACTTTGGCCTGTTCTCAGTGTGTGTGTGTGTGTGTGTGTGTGTGTGTGTGTGTGTGTGTGTGCGTGTGTGTGTTACCCAAGCTAACTTTGAGGCACAATTCTCATATCTCATATCTCAGCCTTCTCAGTAGCTAGGATTACAAGTATGAGCACCTAGCACCTAACCTATTGTTCTTATAATTCCTCATATTATCAGCATCCAGTCATCATAAACCTTCTTGAAAGAAATAACCTTCATTATCCTAAATGCTAGTAACAAAGTTAAACTAGTGGACAACAGAGTGATTGAAAAAAGACACTCAGGGACAACTCTAATGAGTTTCTACTGATGTAGTTATGATACACATCTTTCTATGTTTCATCTCCAAAACTAAAATCACTATTTGTCTTTATATAATACTAACAGAGAATATCTTAACTGGTACACAATATTTAAGATATTATATATTATGGAATTTTAGTTCTTTATTTGGCTATATGTTTGTGTAAAATTTTTATACATTTCCTAGGAATGAGTCAGAATCTACCAATTTAGTTTCCTAGGTTTTTTTCTTAATTGTACAAGCTCCATTGGTACAAAGAATTGTGCAATACCAGATGACCTGGAATTTTTCAGAGGAATTCTGGTTTTGCAGTTAATTCTCATATGAAATAGCATGAGGCTTTTCATCCAGTTATTTTTTTAAATCTTAATTATATCAGAAGGTTTGTCAGTAAAGTCTAAATAACTTCCCATTTTTCTTTGACATACTTATTATTTCACAACACCTCCTGCTGAATTCACAGCATATTTATTCAACAACATGTAAGTCTTCAATCCATTAACTTCTTTTATATTAGTTTTTACTAATTTCATGAGCTACTTTAAACTTTTAGTAGGAGTCAAGTGTTTTAGCACTTTCAAATAACAGCAATACAGATTTTACAGTTCTTACATCTGAACTGTTATAGGGACTTGGATTGTTTAACCAATAAATAATTATAACATTATAATATTTTATTTTTCAAATTTAATCTTTTTTTTTTACTTTTAAAAGATATTTCTTCTTGCCGGGCACCAGTGGCTCACGCCTGTAATCCTAGCTACTCAAGAGGCTGAGATCTGAGGATCACATTTCAAAGCCAGCCCTGGCAGGAAAGTCTGTGAAACTCTTATCTCCAATAAACCACCAGAAAACCAGAAGTGGCGCTGTAGCTCAAGTGGTAGAGCGCTAGCCTTGAGCAGAACTGAGGGACAGTGCTCAAGCCCAGTTCAAGACCCATGATTGACAAAAAAAAAAAAAATAGATATTTCTTTTTATTTGAATTTATACACAGAAAAAAAATTTAGGTTGTCCAGATTCATATCACATCCTCATTCTTTCACTGGTTCAAAGGACTCAAAATATTTTAAAGAAATTACTCAAAACTCTCTTCTTTCTTATTGTATTTCTTTCAGTTTTAGAACACTTTCATTAATTCACCATACAAAATTACTGTATATTACGTGTTTAGCAAAAAAATGCGCCTTTCAAGGAGCAAAAACATCCACATAAATTGAAGTAAAATATATAGAACAGAGGATCTTTTTGAAAGTTATGAGTAATGGACAAAGAATGATCTGTAAAGCCAGGTTGCCTAGAGATTTGAGATAATTAGAAAAGAGTGACAAAATATTTCTCATGTGACACATATAGAAAACTAGCTGGTGAATAACTTGTAATGCTGTTTTGATGATCATCTAATTACCTACAATTAAATTATGTTAATTTATATTAATAGAATCATATTTAATAATTTTTCTATTACAAATATTTTATTACTGAATAAACTGAATTTTCACTGTGTACTTACATAGAATTACTATTTTTTTATTTATTATTTGTGGGGATACTGAGATATAAGCTCTGGTCATTCTACTTCTGATCTCTCTTGTTTCTAGTTAATTGTCAGAGAGGGTTTCATGTTTTCTGTCAAGATGGGCTTTACCTAGAATCTTCTCTGCCTCTTAAGTAGCTGGGATTACTAGATCACACACATGCCTGGCTTAAATCTTACTTGTAAACTAGCCACAGCAGATGGTGATGCAAGCTAACTAAGTATAATCCTCACTGACATGTTTATAGAACACATAAGCAAGTGACACATTTGAAGAGAAGAACAAAGGCTTTCTAGTAGAAACCAGAATGTTAAAAATTTAATGTTTACTAAGATATGGAACCAACCCAGATGCCCTCAGTAGATGAATGGATGAAGAAGATGTGGTATCCATACACAATGGAATTCTATGCCTCCATCAGAAAGAATGACATTGCCCCATTTGTTAGGAAATGGAAAGACTTGGAAAAAATGATATTAAGTGAAGTAAGCCAGGTCCGAAGAAACATATGTCCCATGGTTTCCCTTATTTGCAATAACTAGTATATGTCTGAGACAAGCAGAAACAGTCAGATAAGTTGATGTTAGATGAAATGAACCCCAAGATAAGGACTCAAATGGTTTTTCTTTCTTGCTATTGTTTCTAACATATTTATAAGATGATTTCTGTTTTGCTTTGTATGTCCCTCCCCCATGGTATAACCCTTGTTTTCACTGTATATGATGTTGGTATAATTTATGGAGGGGAAGGGAAAAAACAAATCATTTAAATAGGGATGCAGGTGGACCTATAGCAACAATGAGATGCACAAGTCGTTGTGTCAAAAAACGAACTTTATAACTTTGGCGCACAGGGGGATGCGGGGGGGGGATAGGAAGGAATGGGAAGGAGAAACAAAGGAGGAGGCAACAATGCTTGATAAGAAATGTACTCGTTACCTTGCTTATGAAATTGTAACCCCTCTGTACAGTATTTTCACAATAAAAATTATAATAAAAAAGAAGAAATAAGAATGGATAACCAAAAAATTTTAATGTTTACAAACTTTCACTTTGAACAGGAAATGCTCCTCACCAGTTTACCTATTGCCCCCTTCACATCCTTATTCCTCAGGGTGTAGATGAAGGGGTTAAGGGTAGGAGTCACCACTCCATAGAAGAGAGCCATGAACTTCGGCTGGTCCCTTGTGATGGAGGAGGGAGGCTGAAGGTACATGCTAATGGCTGGACCATAAAGTAACAAAACCACAATCAGATGGGAAGAACATGTTCCAAAGGCCTTTTTCCTTCCCTCTGAAGATTTAATCTTCAGTACAGCACGTCCAATGCTAGCATATGAGGCAAGTATTAAGCATAGAGGAATAGCTAATAGAATAATGCATACTAAAAAGATTCTAAGCTCAGTAGCCTTCTTCTCACCACAGGCAGTCATGATTATGACTGAAATCTCACATAACAAGTGATCCAGTATATTTGTGCCACACAGCGGCAGCTGTAACGTGAGAGCAGACTGAGACACAGCTATGATCACTCCACACAGCCACATAGTGGACACTAACAGGATGCAGAGGCGCTGGTTCATGATGAGGGTGTAGTGCAGAGGTCTGCAGATGGCCACATAGCGATCAAAGGACATAAGACCCAGGAGCAGACATTC
Organism: Dipodomys ordii; assembly: GCF_000151885.1. Lineage (NCBI taxonomy): Eukaryota > Metazoa > Chordata > Mammalia > Rodentia > Heteromyidae > Dipodomys > Dipodomys ordii. The sequence goes on from NW_012267354.1 coordinate 2,055,234, forward strand.
TGTGGCCCCCATTATGTGAAATAAATAAAGCTGCACTACACACCCCATGTAGCTGATGGTTTTCTTAGAGCTCCCCAGGTTGAACAGCATCTGAGGGACAATGCTGGTGGTGTAACACATGTCCAAAAAGGAGAGGTTGGTGAGGAAGAAATACATGGGGCTGTGGAGCTGGGAGTCTAACCTGGTCACCAGGATGATGGCGATGTTTCCCATCATGGCCAAGGGGTATGTTATCAGAAGAATAAGGAAGAGAGAAAGCTCCAACCAAGGTCTGTCAGCAAATCCTAGTAGAATGAACTCCTCAGGGTGACTTCTGTTAATGAGAGCCATTCTCTTCACTTTATTTCCTACAATAATAGAGTAGCCTTACCAAAGGTGGCATAGAGAGAAATGACAGAGTTTGATGATACATAAGCAACATTAATATATACAATGGAATAGTAAGTCAACTTGAAATACCATAAAGGGTCTGCTACTAGATCCTGATGCTAAAAATTAAAACAAGTTATGTTAAATAAGTAATCCAATCCCTTCTCACAGAATTTCTTCTTCTGTAGGCAAGGCTGACACTATCTGAAGTACTGAGGTAGTGATAGTATAAAATAAGAAGGACAGAAAAAGCTTGGAGTTATACAATCATCAAAATAGATGTGGCCACCTTGATTTAGTTACTAGTCTTCTCAAAAAAATTACGTCTTCTGTACAGGGAGAGAGAAGACTCTGAATTTAAAAAAAAAAAACTATGTTGAGTATTTGAAATGAAGAAATTTAAAAGCTATGCCATGTTTACATAACTATTAGTGAGCCATTCGTTTTCAAAGTTGGAAAACTTAAGGTCCTGAGCATCCTTCAAGAAGGATTTATTTTTGCATTATATACTTCTCCATAATTATTTGGCCAAACTTTATATATATATTGTTGGGGTTGAACTCTGGGCCTGGGTGCTGTCCTTGAGCTCTTCAGCTCAAGGCAAGCACTCTACCACTTGAGCTACAGTGCTACATCCAGTTTTCTGGTGGTTAACTGGAGATAAGAGTCTTATGGACTTTCCTGCCTGGGCTGGCTTGAACCACAATCCTCAGATCTCAGCTCCCTGAGTAGCTAGGATTATGGGCATGAGCCACTGGCACCCAGAGGTATTTAATATTTTATGTTGAATTTTCATTGCTGTGAATAGTCTGTGGAGAATTTATCAATGATATTCTTTTCTTTCATTTCATGCATTTTATTTGTTTATGTGGTACTGAGCAATTGATCCCAGGGCCTCATTCATGCTAGGCAAACACTCTGCCACTAAGCCACATTCCCAGTTTTTAAAATTGTTATTATAGAGGCGAATCCCAGAGGAGTTACAGTTACATAAGTCAGATAAAGAGTGCATTTCTTTTTTTTTGGGGGGGGGGTCCGGTAGTGGGACCTGAACTCTGGGTCTAGGTGCTGTCCCTCAGCTCTTCAGCTCAAGTAGCGCTCTATCACTTGAGCCACAGCGCCACTTCCAACTTTTTTCTTTTTGCTTATGTGGTGCTAGGGAATCGAACCCAGGGCCTCAGGCATGCAAGGCAAGTGCTCTACCACTGAGCCACCTTCCCAGCCCCTGCATTTCTTTTTTAACAGTGTTATCTCTTTCCATGCTCTTTCCATGCTCTTTCTTGCCTCCCATCCCTAACCACAAGTTGTATAGTTCATTTTCAACATAGTGTCTATTGAGTATCACTGTTTCATTTGTTCATCCTTTATCTGCATTCCTGCCTTACCTTCCCAAATATATAAATGAACAAATGAGACAAAAGAAAAACTGAAATAGCAACAAAGAAAAAAACCTCTTCTTTCCATTTCCTGGAATTCATTTTGATAAATACTATTTATTATTGTTTATTAGTGTAAGTCTTGTAGAGTTATTAGGGACACAATTGTTTTACATAATTCCATTTTTCAGTTTTCAACTACTTGTAACCCTGTCAAATGAGATGCTTATTCAAGCTAAGTAAATTGAAATCTCAACATTACTTTTCCTTTTCAGGATATATATTTCTTTGTTTTTCATCTAAAATGACATTGATGTAAGGATGAGAGAAAGAAAGCAATGATTTGAGAAAGGACGAGTTAAATTTTATTTGTCTATTTACTTTCATTAGTGTTTCAAAGAAAGCAAAAATCTTCTGCAGAGGGATATTTAGATGTCAAGTTAAGATAACATCTCACTGATGATATTCATTTTTACTCTTATAGTCAGAGATTTCATTGTTCCAGATTATATTTTGAGGGTACAAGGTAAAATTTCCTTACCTTTTTTTTTTTTGGAAAAAATCTCAAAATTACTGGGAGTTGCCATCCAAAATTACTCTGCGCCAAAATGTGAACCTTGCCCTTCCACTGTACATTATTGTGAAGTAAAAATAACAATGTCATAATTATTATAAAATAATAATTTCAACAAGTTCTTAATGTGCCATTTATATTAAACTCTTCCTTAAAGCTCTTCATCCTTTTAAGTCATCTATTGCTCACCCCAAGGATTACAACACAGGGCACATCATATCCATATCTTAGGCTATTTTACGATATATTGTCTAGTGTTCTGCTAAATAACTGGGGATAATCTAAATATCAACCAGTTCTCTCTAATGCCCTAAGTTAGATGTTGTGATCATCAATGAACACGGCACATTAACAGTCTACAGAAAGCATCAGTGTTCTAACAACATCATCTGATGTACTGTGGCCCCTACAAATTGTTTGAGCCCAATCATCAAAATGTAATATGTGCACAGTCAATTTAGAATCATCTCTTACATAAATTATTTTTCATGAATATTCTGTTTTGTACATGAGATATGAAATAAAGTGTTACTTGATTATGAAATGACAATCCTGAATATTGAAATCTACCTACATAACAGAAAAATTGTGATACTATATCTACTACAAATTCATTTAGCATTGTTAGATTTGTCTATCATAAATATACTAGCTTGATCTATCCACCGACTTTTTAAAGAGAAATTCAAAATTTGAATATCCAACAATTTTTCTATAACTCCTTTGATCTAATTCTAAAAACAGTGTTCATTCAGAATGCCACAGCAACAATAGCAAATTGGTGCTCTTTGAGAGGCCTTTTATATTATTTGCTTATTTTTTTAATTACTAATGTACTTTATTGTTGTTATAGAGGTGATGTATGAAGGGATTACAATTACATGAGTCAGGTTATGATACATTTCCTTTCAAACTTTTTTATCTTCTGTTCTCTCATTCTCTCCCAATCCCTCCCCCCTGTCTCCACTCAGGAGTTGTATAGTTCATTTTCATCAGTGTCCAGTGCTGCACTTTTTCCCTTGAGTTCTGTACCCTTCCCCCAACCCTTCCAAAGATGCACAAAGGAATACACCATAGATAAGGTAATGAAGACAGAGCTAATTTTTAAAAACCTAACACCTAAAAAAGAAAAAGAAAACAAAACAAGTTCCTTGTTTCCATAGCTTAGAGTTCATTTCAGTATGTATATTATTTTATATAAATAAGAAGGGGCACTTAGGTATTGTACCTTTGTGTTTTATTAATTGCCTTAATAAGAGCAATTTTGTTTGTGAGTGGTGATCCCTTTGAATTTTGCTCTTACTCATGGCATTTTCCTTTGGAGTTTATTTCAAGTCTATATTTCTATTGCTGGATTTCTCATGCTTCATGGGGTTTTTTCCCATGCTATTTCATTATGTTTAATTTTTGAATTCCATTACTTTTGATTTTGTATTTCCAGTGACTTTTTAATCATTATGTCAATACCTAGGAATCATCCAGGACTATTCAACATTTCTTTGATAAACCACCTAGCTGTATGTAGCATCTTGTTTGTATTTCCACACACTTTTATTCCATTTGTTTTATTCCATTGTACCTTATTCATACTTTGTTATTATCACACTATATTTCATTTATACTTAAAACACAATGTAACTTTATAAGTTGCGAAGCATAAGAAGAAATAAAATAATTTTGAGACCATAACACTTGAATAAAACACGTATATTCATCAAATTTTGAAAATATGTTTTAGAGACTGAAATGACTGAAGATTTATCATTTTGTTTCTAGGGGAAAAAAGCTCTTGCTGAAACTTAAATGCTTTTTAAGTGAGACCAAGAAATAAATTAATTACAAATAAAAGTCCAATTGTTCCTGAGAGCCACTAAATGAAGTCTTTCCAAAGATTAGAAGAAGCTCCCTGAAATACATTGCTATTTCCTTTTTTATAAATTATAATTTTTCTTTTTTATATGTAAGTAGTTGTACAAAGGAGTTGTCATTTAACAAAGTAGTTTAGGAGTATAACATATTTTGATCAATATCAGCTCTCTCAGCATTCTTACACATTCCTCTCCTACCCATTCCTTCCCTCACTGTTCATAATTCTGTAGGCTATACGTTAGGTTCTTGACTGCATTCTCCCCTTCTCTCTTCATTCCTCTACTCCTCTCTCCTTGATCCCACATGCACCAGCTTCCTGGTGTTTAATTTTGCTGAACTTTGATTTTCTTTAACATGTGCGCTAGGCCCTGTGATCTGCTCCTGTTCCAACCTTCCCTGAGGATGTGTGACCTTGGAAAACAATGATCGCTTTACCCACCTTATTTTGATAATCTTTGATACAAAATATGAAGGAAGACACTTGCATTGTTCAAACTCTGAGAAGAGGACAGAGAAATTTGATACAGCACTGTTATATACTAAATAGAAAAATGCTTAGTTAAGGAAGGCAATATAGAAAAAACTCACAGAGGTGTGTGAGTATGTTATTTGACTGCTATGTCTGAGGCCCCTTGAGTATTATTTCTTTGTAGGACACTCATAAATTAATCTTCCAGATCAGACAGATCCTGGGAATAGAACTCTCTATGGAAATATTTCTGTGCACAATTAGGAATCAGCTGAACTGAGTCAGTAGCAAGAATCTCCTGTTGTTGGATGTGGTTTGAAATAAACTGGTTCAATTTCCCAGCACACTGAACACTAGCTTAAACTCGATGCACTTGCAGGATAAATAATTCTGAGGAATGTAAGTGAGATTTTCTTGAATTTTTTACTTTACTGAGCAAGAATATTTTTAAAAACTAGATCCTTTTTAGTCATATAAATGATTACAACACGAAAATGAAATCGAGTGTTTACTTATCGTAACATTCATGATCATTGACTTTCTGTTTCTATCTTTCATCAAAGAGGTGATGCACAGAGGGGTTATAATTACACAAGTCAGATAATGAGTACATTTCCTTTCATATGGTATCTTCTATTCCCTCTTTCTCAGTCCCTCCCTCCTGTCTCCACCCATGAATTGAATAGTTCACTTCATCAGTGTCCAGTGGGCTCCACTGCTGCATTTTTTTCATCGTTTTTCTCTGGAGTCCTAAACCTTCCCCCCAAGCCTTCCAAAGATGTACACTTGAATATGCTATACATAATGTAAAGAAGAATGATCAAAAACTAAAATAAAAAGAAAGGAAGAAAAAGAGAGCTCTCTTGTTTCCATATCTTCATTCAATATGTATACTATTTTATATAAACATGAAGAGCACTTAGTTATTTCGCTTTGTGTTTCTCTCTTTAAAGTATCCTCTTTTGGTCTTGCTGTATCTATAATCCTATATAATTTATCATATCCCCACAGTGCATTTTAGATCTGTATACCAGACAGAACATGTGCTGTTTAGCTCTCCAAGCTTGGCTTAACTCACTTAACATGATGTGGTCTAGTTCCATCCATTTGCTTGAAGATGACATTATTTTATTCTTTCTAATGGCTGTGTAAAATTCCATTTGTGTAGGATACCACATATTTTGGATCTACTCATCTATTGTGGAGCATCCGGGCTGTTTCCATATCTTGGTTATTGTGAATAGTGAGGCAATAAACATGGATGTGCAGGTGTCCTTATCATATATTGGCTCATGGTGTTCAGGATAGATGCCCAGGAGTGCTATGGCTGAGTCATAGGGAAGGCCTATATTTAGTTTTTGTTTGTTTGTTTGTCAGTCACTGGGGCCTGAACTCTGGGTTCTTCAGCTCAAGGCTAGCACTCTACCACTTGAGCTACAGCACCACTTCTGGCCTTTTCTTCTTATGTGGTGCTATTAATTGAACCCAGGGCCTCATGCATGCAAGGCAAGCGCTCTACCACTGAGCCAACTTCCCAGACCCTATGTTTAGTTTTCTGAGGAATCTCCAGACTGCTGTCAAGAGTGGTTTACATTCTCACCAACAATGGGAATCCCTGCCAATATTGGTTGTTTTCAAATTCACAATGTTGGCCAATCTAACTGTGGTGAAATAGAATCTCAGAGTTGTTTTGATTTGCATTTCCTTTATGGCCAGGGATGTTGAGCATTTCCTCATATGTTTCTTTGCCCTTCTTATCTCTTCTTCTGAGAAGTCTCCCTTCCCTATTTAATGATTGGTTTCTTAGGTTTGGGAGGGCTTAGTTTCTTGAGCTCCTGCTATATATTGGATATTATTAGGCCTTTGTCTTGTGTATTTCTGGTAAAGATCTTCTCTTAGTCTGTCAGCTGTCACTTTTAGTTTTCTACATATGGATACCCAGTTTTCCCAACACCAACTACGGAAGAGGCTATTTTTCCCCTGCTGTGTATGTCTTTATCTTCCTTATTAAATATCAGATAACTGTAATTGTATGGTTTTATTTCTGGATCTTCTGATCTGTTCCATTGATCTTCATGTCTATTTTTGTGCCAATACCAAGCTGTCTTTGTTATTGTAGCCCTGTAGTAGAGTTTGAAGTCTGGTATTGTGATACCACTCACATTGATATTTTCCCTAGAAATGCTTTGGCTAATCTAGTTCTTTTGCAGTTCCAAATGAATTGTTGAGTCATTTTGTCTATCTCAGTAAAGAATGGCACTGTTATTTTGATGGCAATTGTATTGAATTTGTATATCATTTTTGGCAATATGTCCATTTTCACAATATTGATGCTACCTTATCCATGAACATGTAAGGGCTTCCCATCTCCAGGTTCCCTTTTTTATTTATTTCTTCTTTTATAGTTTTTGCCATAAAGATCTTTTACATCTTTGATTAAGTTAATTTCTAGGTATATGCCAACAATGTAGAAGCAGAAAGAGAAATCATGAAAACAACCCTATTTGCAATAGCCTATAATATATATAATATACATAAATAATATATGTGTTATATTAGTTGGCGAATGTTTGTGGGTTCATTTTGTATCCTGCTACTTTGCTAGGTCATTGATTAGCTCTACAAGTCTTTTGTGTCCTTTAAGTACAAGATCATGTCATCTGAAAAGAAGGATAGTTTCACTTGTTCTTTCCCTATGTGAATCCTTTTCATGTCCTTTTCTTGCCTTATAGCTTTGGCTAGGAATTCCAGAACTATATTGAAGAGGAGTGGAAAGAGTGGACATCCTTGCCTTGTTCTTGATTTTAGGGAAAATGGTTTAGGTTTCTTCCCATTCAGTATGATGTTGGCTGTTAGTCTGTCATATATAGCCTTTATGATTTTAAATGTATATTCCTTCTATCCCTAGATTCCCCAAAGATTTTAACATGAATGGTTGTATTTTGTTGAAGGCTTTTTCTGCATCTATTGAGATGATCATGTGCTTCCTTCTTTGGCTTGTTGATGTGGTAAATTACATTTATTGATTTGCAATTATTAAACCTGCCTTTCATCTGTGGGATGAAGCCTACTTGGTCATAATGTATGAATCTTTTTTTGTGTGTCTGGAGATTCTGATGGCTAGTATTTTATTGGAGAGTTTTGCACCTGTGTTCATCACCGAAATTGGTCTGTAGTTCCCTTCTTTTGTTGGATCTTTGCCTAGTTCGAGATTCATGTGATATTGGTTTTATGCAATGAGTTTGAGATTGATCCTTCTGTTTCTATTTCATGGAAACTTTGAGAAGTATTGGTATTAGTTAATCTTTAAAAATAATAGAATTCAGCTATGAGATCAATCCAGAAATTGGCTTTTCCTTGTTGGAAGACTTCTGATTACTTCCTCAATTTCATTGCGTGTTATAGCCCTGTTTAACTGGTTTATATCTTCTGAGTTAAGTTTAAACAGTTTGTATGTCTCTAGAAATTTGTCCATATATACTAGATTTCTCTTCTTTTTTTGAGTACAGATTTTAAAAGTAGTCCTTTATAATCATTTGGATTTTGAGGGTGTTTGTTATAATGTTTCCTGTGGCATCACTAATTTCATTTATTTGAATCTCCTCTCTTCATCAGTCATGCTAGTGGTCTGTCAGTTTTTTTCAGAGAATCAGCTTTTCCTTTCAATGATTTTATTTATAGTTTTTAATCACTATTTAATTGATTTCTGCCCTAATCTTGGCTATCTCACTTTATTTAATAGTTTTGTTTGGTTTGTTCTTGTTTCTCTAGTCATTTTAGTTGCATCCTGAGGTTATTTACTTGAGCTGCTTCTGTTTTATGTGTCCACTTAGAGCTATAAACGTTCCATTCAGCACTGATTTGGCTGTATCTCAGAGGAGCTATTGCGATGTTTTCATTTTCATTGAATTTCAAAAACTTTCTAGTTTCTTCCTTTATTTCCTCTGTGACTCGTGTGTTATTCAATAGTGTGTTATTCAGTAAACATGGGTCTGGGTTTTCTCTACCATAAGTTTTGTTGTTGAGAACTAGTGTGATTCCACTGTAGTTATATAAGATGCAAAGTGTAATCTGTTATCTCAGTCCTGTATATTTGCTTAGGCTCTCGGCTTAGGCTCTTATGATATGATCAATATTGGTGAATGCTCCTTGGGCTCCTGAGAAGAATGTGAATTGCATTGTTTGTTGGATGGAAAATTTTGTAGATATCTGCTAAGTCCATTTGGGTTATAATGTCATTTAATTCAGAAGGTTCTTTGCTTATCTTTTGTTTGGTTGACCTGTCTTTTAGTGAGGAGTGGAGCATTAAAATTTCCCACAATTATTGTTATGGATTATAATGTTCTATAAGTTCAAAAGTGTCTGTTTAATGTCTTTGGGCACTCCATTGTTTGGTGCTCCTAAATATTGGCCACTGTGATTTCCTCTTCATAGATTTTCTCCCTTTATTACTATGTTATGACTTTCCTTATATCTTTGTACTGATTTTAATGAAAATCTATTTAATTGGATACCAATATGGCTACTCCTGCCTTCTTGCAAGATGCATTTGCATGAAAGATCTTTTTCCATCCCTTCACTCAGAATTGCTTTTTATCTTTGACTGTGAGATGGGTATCTTGGAGACATTAGATGGATGGGTCTTGTTTCTTAATCCAATCTGCTACTCTACTTCTTTTAGTTGGAGAATTGAGTATATTGATATTTTAGGTTATTATGGATTGATGTGTTATGTTTGCTGCCATTTTCTTGATTTCCTGTATTTTGCTTCATTCCTCTTTCTGTGCTTACTATATGTCTTCTAGTGATCTTTATCTAGTGCATTTCCTTGACTTAGATTGTTATCTTCAGATTGTATGCTTCCCTTTAGTATTCATTGTAATGCTGGTTTCATGTTCATGAATTCCTTTCACTTTTGTTTATGATGGAAGATCTTGGTTCCATCAAATGAGAATGATAGCTTCTCTGAGCATACCAGTTTGAGTTGGCAGATGTTGATCTTCCAGGCTCTCCTTGCAGTGAGGGGTTGTGTGGAAAGATCTGCTGTGATTCTGATCATTTTTTCCACTATAATATAGTGATTGCTTTTGCTGCATTTAAAATTAATTGTTTCTTCCTTTTTTTGGGGGGGGGTCCAGGCGTGGGGCCTGAACTCTGGGCCTGGGCGCTGAGCTCTTCAGCTCAAGGCTAGAGCTCTACTACTTGAGCCACAGCACCACTTCCGGCTTTTTTCTTATGTGGTGCTGAGGAATTGAACCCAGGGCCTCAGGTATGCAAGGCAAGCGCTCTACCACTGAGCCACCTTCCCAGCCCCTAATTCTTTGTTTCTTAAGTCCACAATTTTCAAGAATATCTTCTTGGATCCTGTTTAATAGTTTTATATTCCTTAGCCAGGTGGGTAAGATTTGTCTCTCTTGAGACTGGGACATTTTCTGTTATTATTTTGTTGAATAGGTTTTCAATGACTCCAGTTTTGAATTCTGGTTGTTCCAAGTCTCTGGGCAGCCTGATTATACAGATCATTCTTTGTCAAACACTCAGAGGTTTAAACATATTTTGTGTTTTATATGTCCTACTTCAACATATCTGGATGCTATTACTCCTTTAAAAATGCTTTGTTTTATATCATGTTTGGCTTTCAGATTTCCACACATTTTTCTGAAAAAAGTATTTTCTTTATCACCTAAAATAAAGTACTCTAAGAATTTTATTTTAGGAATTTTTATTATCCTGGCATCTGAAATTATGAAAAGAAAACCTGTAGTTTATAGACATCTGAACTGTGTACATCCACTGAAGCAAACATAAATGCTAGCTTAAAGAAACAAAGCCAATATTCATATCCATGTGTTGGGCATGGGTTTGAGCAAGAGCTGGGGATGCAAACAAACCAAAATTGACTTCGACTTTGTAATAAATCCATTTTCTTCCTCTTTCATATCCCTGGGTGCTATGCTTCTCTTTTAAACATTTGTTGGTGTGATTTCTGATGACCTTTTCCATACAACATGATTGGGAAGGATTGGGTGGAACCTATTAGTGCCTGCTATGTAGCCCTTTAGTATATTGGTTCTTGTTTCCTTGTCAGGGAGACTGGACATTGTTATTCACAGAGCTGGAGAGAGTATACATGTGTAGACTTCAACCTGAGAACACCCCTAACAAAATAAAGGGAAAAATATAGTCTCTTTATATAAGCATAAATTCCCCAGAGAAGAGGATTAGAGACACCATTGTAAATTGAATTGACTCCCTACTTTTATTATTAAAATTTACGTACATAAGAAGTACTTTATTTTTTTGTACAAAACTTGTATCTTGTAACTTCATTGAGCTCAGTTATTGACTGTAATAATTTTTTGGTGAAGTTCATGTAATTCTGTCAATAAAAGATAGTCATTTGTATGTAAAAAAGTATATTGTTATTTTTGCAGTAATTTTGTATGGTTAATTAATAAAAACTTTGTATGATTAATTAATAAAAACTTTGGTTAATTAATAATAATTAATTACAAAAGTAAAACTTGAAATGGATTGAATAAAAAAGGGGAGAATTTGGAATAATTTTGTTAAAATATTTCGAGTGGAAGAAGGAGGCAGTAATAGAATTATTAACAACCTGAAAACTTTTCTGTGTATAAATTCTAATAAGAAGAAATGTCTTTTAAAATGCAAAAGATTCCCTGGGTTCAATTCCTCAGCACCACATAAGCAAAAAGAAAAAAGCTGGAAGTGGCGCTGTGGTTCAAGTGGTAGAGCGCTAGCCTTGAGCTGAAGAGCTGAGGGACAGTGCCCAGACCCAGAGTTCAGGCCCCACGACCAGACCAAAAATAAATAAATAAAATAAAAATAAAATGCAAAAGATTTTATTTTAAAAAATCAAAAATGTATAATTTATGATATTTTATTTCTTTGATAATGTGAGTGCCTATTGGTAATATAGTTTGGACGCATGAATTGTAAAACCTGTATTGTTGCAATTTGAACATGCTAAAACACATAGCTAGGACTCATACCAAAAAATTTAAACTGCCACCAACTCTGAGCCAGCCTGAGGCCCAGAGTCTGCCTTTCTTGGGGCCAAGAGCATACCAGTCTGGGCCGCAGCCCTTCACTCCATGGCAAATAGATGACAATTTGGGATGGAGAAGGTGCCAGTCTGGGATTCCAGTGTAGACAATTTCCTGCATTGCCCTGTAGGAACTCCACCCCTCCAAGGGCCACACCTGTCCCAATTCTGCCCTCGGGTGGGGACACCTCCCATTAAAGCACAGTGGGAACCTGCACCCCTTCTCCGGTCTCAAATGAGATCCAGGAGCTGGAACGCCGCTCCTGGTCACTCTGAAAATAGATTCCAGTTCAGGACTTGAGCCAGAAGGAGCTAACCACTATGACCAGTGGGAATCCGCCTTCCCCAGACACTGAACAGGGCCAAGGCACTGGACTACTGTGTACCACATAATGGAAACACACCACTGGGTCTAAACCTAGGCCAGGACACTGGCCTGCCCTGTACACCGCAGAGCCTTAACGACTGTCCAGGACTCATTACATTATTTGCACCAGCCGGAGCTGAAGATAGCCAGATGCAAAGTCTGACAGAGATCCATCCAGTTAGAGAATCACACTCCACCAGTATACTTCACGATACCTAAAAGACCTTGACAATCCCTGAACCCAAATGTGTAAACCACAATGAAAGATTACAAAATTCATGAACACACAACAAACCGAATCCAAAAGCTAACAATTCAGGGAAGGACCCCAGCGAGAGTGAAGGAGACATGATGGAAGACAAAAGAACCATTAAACTTTTTATGCTTCCAAGCTCTTTGTTGAGGCCAGTTCTCATGGTACCAGTTTCATTTTTTTTTTTTCTGTCGGTCGTGGGGCCTGAACTCTGGGCCTGAGCGCTATCCCTCAGCTCTTCAGCTCAAGGCTAACACTCTACCACTTGAGCCACAGCACCACTTCCGGCTTTTTTCTGCTTATGTGGTGCTGAGGAATCGAACCCAGGGCCTCATGCATGCAAGGCAAGCACTCTACCACTGAGCTACCTTCCCAGCCCCCCAGTTTCATTTTTTAATAAGGTGGGTAGCATTTCGATCTTTCTCTCCATATCTGTTTGGGTGACCTGTATATTCCTTGTCGTTTCCTCCTTGCATTCTTCTACTTGTTTTTGGCTAACACCTTTTATTTCGTTGCTCAGTAGCCTCATCATTACTTTAATGGTTCTTCACAAATTTGTTTGGTCGGTCATGGGGCTTGGACTCTGGGCCTGGGTGCTATCCCTCAGCTATTCAGCTTAAGCTAGCGCTCTACCACTTGAGCCATTTCTTGGTTTCTGGTGGTTAATTCGAGATAAGAGTTTCACGGACTTTCTTGCCTGGGCTGGCTTTGAACCAAGATCCTCAGATCTGAGCCTGAGTAGCTAAGATTACAGGCATGAGCCACTGGCACCAGCTATTATTTTTTTCATTTAATTTTATTGTCAGGCTGATGTATAAACGGTTTACAGTTACATACATAAGGTAGTGAGTACATTTCTTCTCAAACTTGTTACCCCTCTCTCATTTTTCTCCCATTTTCCCTTCCCTCAACCCTCTCACAAATTGTCTTTTTTTTTTTTTGCTTTAGTTAATTTTCAGAGAGAGTTTCATGTTTTCTATCAAGGAGGACTTTAACCAGAATCTTCTCTGCCTCTTAAGTAGGTGGGATTTCTAGGTCACACTTGCTGACTTAAATCTTATTTGTAAAATATCCATAGCACAATGCCATAGTGATGCAAACTAGCTACATATAATCCTTGCTAACATGATTACAGAACACATAAGCAATGACACAGTTTACGAGATGAAAAATGGCTTTATCATAGAAACCTGAACGTTAAAATATTAATGTTTACAAACTTTCACTTTGAATGGGAGATGCCTCTCACCAGTTTATGTATTGCCCCTTTCACATCCTTATTTCTCAGGGTGTAGATGAAGGGGTTGAGGGTAGGAGTCACCACTCCATAGAAGAGAGCCATGAACTTCGGCTGGTCCCTTGTGATGGAGGAGGGAGGCTGAAAGTACATGCTAATGGCTGGACCATAAAATAACAAAACCACAATCAGATGGGAAGAACATGTTCCAAAGGCCTTTTTCCTTCCCTCTGAAGATTTAATCTTCAGTACAGCACGTCCAATGCTAGCATATGAGGCAAGTATTAAGCACAGAGGAATAGCTAATAGAATAGTGCATACTAAAAAGTTTCTAAGCTCAGTAGCCTTCTTCTCACCACAGGCAGTCATGATTATGACTGAAATCTCACATAACAAGTGATCCAGTATATTTGTGCCACACAGCGGCAGCTGTAACGTGAGAGCAGACTGAAACACAGCTATGATCACTCCACACAGCCACATAGTGGACACTAACAGGATGCAGAGGCGCTGGTTCATGATGAGGGTGTAGTGCAGAGGTCTGCAGATGGCCAACCCAGGAGCAGACATTCTGTGGCCCCCATTATGTGAAAGAAATAAAGCTGCACTACACACCCCATGTAGCTGATGGTCTTCTCAGAGCTCCCCAGGTTGAACAGCATCTGAGGGACGATGCTGGTGGTGTAACACATGTCCAAAAAGGAGAGGTTGGTGAGGAAGAAATACATGGGGCTGTGGAGACGGGGGTCTAACCTGGACACCAGGATGATGGTGATGTTTCCCATCATGGCCATGGGGTATGTGATCAGAAGAATAAGGAAGAGAGAAAGCTGCAGCCAAGGTCTGTCAGCAAATCCTAGTAGAATGAACTCCTCAGGGTGACTTCCATTAATGAGAGCCATTCTCTTCACTTTATTTCACCTATGCCAGAGGAAGTGTTAGAAAAGGAAGTGTTAGAAAAATGGTAAAAAAAAAAAAAAAAGCCAACGATGGCACATTGGTTGCATAGTCATAGAAATAGGATGATATAACCTGCTCTTAACATGTATCATCTAGCACTGGGTGAGTTAAGATTTCCTCAGACAGGACCCTATTCAAGATAGTTATCTGAAGACATTCAGGTATTGAATGTCCTCTTCTGTATGTGAGGCTGGCAATTCCTGATGACAATGGACATAAAAATCACTAGCGCTATACAGATCCAAACTCTCTAGACATATCTGAGCATCATCTAGAACTGCCAAAACCTGTAGCAATTAGACTAGTAATGTATAAGTTATTGCCAGAAATAAGTCACTGAGTATGTGAAAATAACCCCCCATTTCAAAAGAAAATAAGATCTAGAAAAGCTCAATTCAGTACTAACTTGGGCATTTACAATTTTGATAGCCAGATTCATTTTATGATTGTGTCATCATCATTATCACCCCATCTACCATTATCACCACTACCAACACACACACACACACACACACACACACACACACACACACACACCAGGAGGGCAAAAGGAAGCTTTTAGAGGTGATAGACTTGTGACAAATATTGTGGTGATAGCTTCCTCACCACCTCTCTGTAAGCATTAAAAGTGTATAGGTTTTTAATGTCGATCTGCTCAAAAAAGCAATGAAACAAACTAAGATATTTTATTGAAAATTAAAAATAGCAAACTAGTATCTCTAGCTCTATCTTCTTTGTCTCTTTCTCTACAAGTTGTGCTTTATGCAAGGTATGAATCTTCAAGTTTTTCTTGAAGATTATGAAGAAATAATTTGAAATTGTGGTCATGATTCAAAAGTTACTATACTAATTAAAATATTGGTTAGAACAGTTGGTATGAGAGTTGTTTCATGATTGCCTGAGAAATATCTCTTTGGAAGCAATTATTTAAGCTGATGTCTGCTATGAATCCAGTTGGAAAGAAAAGGCAATAATTTTCTAAAATATGATCCAATCTTTCACATATTACTGTAATAATTGTTAATAAAATAAATATTAATAAATATTTGTGTAATTAGTAGAATAACATTAGTAATATTATTTTTACAGGCACATTGCTGTGTATAAGCACAAATAACTTCTGACTAAAGAAGGCATCATTTGGGCTGGGAAGGTGGTTCAGTGGTAGAGTGCTAGCCTTGTATGCAGGAGGCCCTGGGTTCGATTCCTCAGCACAGAAAAAGCTGAAAAAGCTGGAAGTGGCACTGTGGCTCAAGTGGTAGAGTGCTAGCCTTGAGCTGAAGAGCCTGAGGGACAATGCTCAGGCCCAGAGTTCAGGCCCCAAGACCAACAAAAAAAGGGGGGGAATCAATGAAAAGTACCTAACAACAAAAAGAGAAACTCTTAAAATTAAAATTAATTGCATACAGTGAATTCCATACTGATTTCCATTATAGCTCCCCAAGATTAATTCAGGAAGTGATTAAAAATCCTTATAATGCCTAATCAAAGTCCCAAATAAAATTCCTCAGATGGTTTAATATTTCACATTATGAGAATTATAAATGGTTTAAAAGATCTGAGTCCTAAGTTTTATCTATATTTAATATGTAAATTATATATAATTTATGAATTGTATATTCTTATATAAAGGCAAAAGCAAGTGATAAGAGTTTGGGACAGTTTTCTATATGTAAAAATATTCATAGTTTTATGCTATACATAAACTTTAATATGCAAAATGTATCAAGTAATATATATTAAAATATATAAAGATTAAAGAATAGCTTCATGTTCCCCCTTATAATAAAGAATAAATTTAAACATTTAAACATGTATAATACTTTTTCCTCAGCCTTCTGAGAGGAAATCCTCAGAATCATCACATACGGGTCTTTAGATCTTTCTAGCTTTCTAGAGATTTATTTTCCCAACCTAGGCTCATGATTTTTCAAAGAAGTACTAGAGATTGATGTTACCTCAGTTCACACTGAGCTACCTTGATGTCCTATGTCTCTACCAGGGCAGAGTCCTCAGGGTGGAAACACACCCTGTTTAAGAGTTTGCCCTCCATGGCTGCCTCTCTCCCTTGCTTTCCCTGCTGTGTCATGGCCAACTCTGCTTGCCCCAAAGTGTGGCAAGGTAGAAATTCCCCTTCAGGACTCCTCCTTCTTGACCATGTGACTTCACGTGAGGGGATGAAACTGTCCCCAGGGCTTAGTGTTTGTTTTAGTCTTTAATGAACTTGCAGATGGCTCTTGATTATAGAGAAATGTAAACAGCAGCCAGGTAATTTTGTCCAATTTTGGACAAAAATTCCCAAAATTGCCTGACACTCCAGTACAATGACATAGAAAAGACCAGCTGAGGAAACATTTGGGAACTGTTCTATGAACTATATTTTTTCACTAATTCTGTCTCAACAGGTACAAAATGTTGAATAGGAAAGAAAATTAAATGCCCAGGAAGTGAAACGTGTTTGTTAAGAATCTTTTTCTAGGTGGTGAATGTAGTAAAAATAAAATTGTCTTCCCCACTGAATATCAAACAGTATTCCAATGGCCTTTTCTCACTCACACTTTGTGTTGTAATGAAGAACATAAACTTAGACATGGCTAAAATGGAAATCTGGATTCCTACCATATGAAATGTGCTATCACCAAGTTTTATTCACTGTATCACATGATATCAACATCAACCAATTGTTTGCTAGAACGCTAGAAGCTATCCTAATTATTTCTCTGCCTTCCCTTTCAAAAGTGAACCATTCAAAAATTCTGTTTTCCCTATTTCTATTATTTAACATAAACCAAGCCACCCTCTTCTGAATTACACAAATGTCTCCTACCATTTATCCCTAAGCTAATTTGCTTCCTTGTTAGTCTCTCCTTCTCATCATCATCGAAAGGATTCTAGCCAAACCAAATAAATCAAACAAACAAATCAAAAATACATGCTGTATTGCATGCTTGTCACCACTGTCCTCAGAAGACTGAGAGAAGAGGATCATTTGAGGACAGGGCTGGGAAGGTGGCTTAGTGGTAGGGTGCTAACCCAGCATGCATGAGGTCCTGGGTTCAATTCCTTAGTAACACATAAACAAAAAATAAATGCAAAGCCGGGCGCTGGTGGCCCACGCCTGTAATCCTAGCTACTCAGGAGGCTGAGATCTGAGGATCGCGGTTCAAAGCCAGCCAGGGCAGGAGAGACCATGAGACTCCTATCTCCAATAAACCACCAGAAAACCGGAAGTGGCGCTGTAGCTCAAGTGGTAGAGCGCTCGCCTTGAGCTGAAGAGCTGAGGGACAGCGCGCAGGCCCAGAGTTCAAGCCCCACGACCGACAAAAAAAAAAATAAATAAATAAATGCAAATTATTTTTTAACTTTTTAAAATAGTTTTTAAAGAGTTGAGGATAGTCTGGCTTTCAGAATAAGAAGACCATATCCTAAAAAAACAAAAACAAAAACCAACAACCCCTCTGTAAAATATTTTTACAATAAAAAACCCACAAAAACAAACCCCACAATTTCTTTAGTTTGTATTACTTTTTCCTTTTTAAAGTTATGTTAATTTACCTATTTTCAATCTCTCAGGACTTCTGGGTCAGTTAGAATAAAATTCAAATTTTTACCATGATTTCTGAGGTGCATCATACTTAATTGTGCCTCGTATTCATTTAGCCCTTTCTCTACCTGTCATTGTCTATTATATAGGCTTTTTTGTGTTAAAGTGCAGTATATTTTAAGCTTTCATAGACATATAAAATTAAAATTATATATGCATATATAACATACTTTGCAATATTGTTACATATGTAAAGTTTCATCGCAGTAAAATTTATCTTCTAACATTTATCATATTTTACAATTAATACTGACAAAACTTTTCTTCTAGCATCTCACTGTTATCTACAGTCACTCTAATATGCAATAGTACTCTAGCTGTCACTTCATACTGCTCAGATAACCTTTGCTCATTCTTCTTCCTACCCTCCCATAAATGTCTGGTTACCATGATTTGTACTCTGAGATCCTGAGGTCCTCATTTTTCTATATGCCTGGCTTTATCACCTTAACAAAATGATTTCTACCTCCATCAAACTGAGAATGACGGAATTTTCTCCTTTTTGATGGCTGACTAGTACTCTCTAGCATACTAGTACCACATTTACTTCATCTATTCATTTGTTGATTAACAGACACGGGTTGTTTCCATATTATGATTGGTGGATGATGATACAGTGAACATGAACATGCAGAACATGATTTCTTCAGGTTTTATATCCAGTAGTGGAAGAGCTGAATCATAAGATGGAACTATTTTCAATTCCTTAATCATTTCCATACTGTCCAAAATGCCTGTGCAATTTACAGTTCAACCAACAGCATGCTAGGATTTCCTGTTCCTTTTTCTAAATCCTTTCCAGCACTTACTTTTTTTTTCTTCTATATTTGTCTATGTGTGTGTCTTTCTCTACATATGTGTGGATATATATGCATACATATGTATACATACGTGTGGGGGGATTCTCAGGCCTATACCACCATGCCTGGCTTCTTTTTTTATCCTTTTGCTGATGACCATTTTAAGTCACATGAGTTAATACATCAACATGGTTTTAAATTGTATTTCCCTCATGATTCGTGGTGTTGAGCATTTTTCAAACACCTAGCCATTTGTGTATCTTCTTTTAAGACATACCTACTTAGACCCTTTGCCTTTTTTTTTTTTTTTTTGCAGTCCTGGGACTTGAACTCAGGGTTTGGGCTCTGTCTCTGAGCTTCTCTGTGCTCAAGGCTAGTGCTCTGCCACTTGAGCCACAGTATTGTTACTTCCAGCTATTTCCACCGCTGCTACTTTTTTCTGAGTAGTTTATTGGAGATAAGAGTCTCACAGACTTTCCTTCTTGGGCTGGCTTTGAAAACAATCATCAGATCTCAGCCTCGTGAGGAGCTAGGATTTAATAGGCATAAGCCACCAGTTAAACTCTGTTTTATAGAAACTGTCTGAGGCTTGTGGGAAACTTCTGGGGTCATTGTATTCTGTCACAGGCTTAGTGTTAGCAGCAGTGATCCTCAGGCAGTAAGGTTTGTTCTATCTACGGTACCAGGGTTACCAACCACAATTTGTCTGTGGGTGCCCCATCAGACCCTCTTCCCCTCCACACCACCCTTTGTAGCTGTCTTTCTCCCAGACCTTGTGTCTTGGTTTCCAAGATTCCCTCATCTGTGGTCATTTGTTATTGTCAATGTCCCAGGATATCTCAGGCTCAAACTACAATTGGTGACAAACTGCACTGACAGTAGGTAGCTCCTTGAACCAGAGCACTCAATTTCTGTAGTGATCCTTAGGCACTAGGATGTGCTCTTGCCGGAGACAGTACAGCCATAAGCACAAGGATCTTCACTGCTCAAGCTCTCAGTTGCTTAAACTTCAATCCTTTCCCTCTCGAAAATCACCCCTCTTGTGGCCATCTTTCTATAAGACGTTATGGTGATGTTTGAGGACTCCTTGGGTAGCTCAGTCTCAAACTCTCTTGGAAGCAGACACCACAGCCTGTCTATAGTTCCTGGAATCTGAGCAGTCTGTCATCTCTGAGCTCAGTAGTCAGGGTTCTGTTTGGAAGTTATCTTCAAACATTAAAATTTGCTCTCACCAGGTAGGACAGGGTTGTCTACCACAAGTTCCTTCACTTTCCAAGCTTTTGTCTAATTAAATTTCTCAATTCAGGCTCTCCCTAACTGCCTGTTATGACTATCTACCTGACAGACACTGATTCCACATGTACCAACATTCCTTGAGCTATGAGTGTTCTTTATTTTCAATTTGAGTAGGTCAATCTAGAGCAGTAAGCCCTCTGTTACGAAGGTACCACACACAGCTCTCTGAGCTGTAGGGAGTGAAAAATTGTCTTGTCCAATGCTAGTCTATCATGCTGGGTAATTCACTGTCACACCAAACTTCCACTAGAAGAAACGAACTGTGAATGCAAGAGATCATCGATTCTTAAAGAATTTGATGGATGAAAGATGAACATAAAAGAATTGGTGGATGCTGTATAGTGAGGTCCCATGCCTGTAATCTTAGCTGCTCAGGAGACTGAGATCTGCGGACCTCAGTTCAAAGCCAGCCCAGAAAGGAAAGTCTATGACACTCGTTTACCAAGTAACCACCAGAAAACTGGAAGTGGAGCTGTGGCTCACAGTGGTAAAGTATGAATCTTAAGGGAAAAAAATGCTCAGGGATAGTGCCCAGACCCTGAGTTCAAGTCTTAGTTCTGACAAAAAAAAATTAAGAATTGGTAGCATTTATTTTTTGAGACATTAAAGATATGCAAAGATTTACTGTGTTATAATGAACACAATGCTTTGGTATATTAGATCATTTAATAAGAATGCTAAAAGTATAAAGTGGGATAGTTGGGAGTCTCTGAATATATACTGTCTATATGATCATCTTCCCACAGTGAAGGAAAAGTACCCATGACAAACACATGTAAGTTTCAGAGTTAAACTTCACTGTGTCTAGGTAAGTGGTCAATAGTAGGAAAGTGAGTAGGAGCAAATAGCCAAGGGAAATTAAGAGGAATTGAAATGTTCTGCCAGATAAACTAAATTTCCTTTTTCCACTATGCCAGTAGCTCCATTGAACACACAGTAGAATTAACCATATCATGGGAATTCATGTCTAGTCTCAGTGGACTCATTATCTCAGCCTGCAAATTCTTTCAGCCTGAAAACTCATTTCATTTTGTCTCATTCTTGAAGTTATTTGAAGGATTAATGACTGGATCTGAGTTTACTAACTGATCTTTAGGAAAAAAAGACACATTTTATAGATCAATTGAGTAAGACTGGCAAAATTACTTTTCACTGCTTGTCCATATGCATCAACAATGCTGTTTTATTTTTAAAATAATGCCATTTTGTTAAATATTTTGTTGCTAATATGTGCTATTTGCACAAGACTGTATTTTCAGACTTATGTCCTTACCCAGACTCAAAACCTCAAACTTTGCATTTATGATTTCTTCTAGAACTTTTACAATTTAAGGTCTTTATGACTAAGCTTTTAAATCCATGTAGAGTTGATTCTTTTGCACATGGCATAAGATGAGGTCAGATTTCATAGTCTTTATGTGGCTATCCAATTCTCCCAAAACCATTTACTAAAGATTGTCCTTTTTCCAAAGTGTGGTCCTCATTCCTTTGTCGAAATTTATAAATCAAGTAGCTTGATGTCTCCTACTTTCTTTTTAATCTAGATTGTTTCCGGTAATTGAACTCTTTTGTGGTTCCATATGAATTTTAAGAATTCTCTTCTATTTCTATGAAAATGCCATTAGAATTTTGGTAGCAATTTCATCTGTAGATGCTGTGAGAGTTTTTGTTGTTGTTGTTGTTGCTTTTTTTCTACCAGTATGGGGGCTCAAATTCAGGGTCCAAAAACTGTCCTTCAGATTTTTTGTTCAAAGTTGGAGCTCTACCACTTGAATCACTGCTTCACTTCTAGTGTTTTGGTGGTTAATTGGAGACAAGAGACTTGCAGACTTTCCTGTCTATGATGGCTTCAAACCATGATTCTCAAATCTCAGCCTCTTGAGAAGCTAGGATTACAGGCAGGAGCTACTAGCACCTTGTTTAATAGCAAGTTTTAGTCATTTGAATTCACCCATTCTATGCATATGGCATTTCCATCATTGTATCACTTTCAATTCGTTTCATCAGCTTGTTA
Organism: Dipodomys ordii; assembly: GCF_000151885.1. Taxonomy (NCBI): domain Eukaryota; kingdom Metazoa; phylum Chordata; class Mammalia; order Rodentia; family Heteromyidae; genus Dipodomys; species Dipodomys ordii. Next base: position 2,077,491 of record NW_012267354.1, read on the forward strand.
AAGATGGTATTTTTGAAGTATACCAATCATTAACTTCCCTAGGTAAATGTATCTAATAGTTTTGTGGTTTCAATGCTATTATAAATTGGAATGTCAGAAATAATTAAATATTATATGACATATTCTAAGAACAGATAATGTAAAACATTAAAGGAACTTGTATTCCATTATCCAAAATGATTCACAATTTAGCTCACATCAATTTCCTATTAATTTATCTGTTTAATTGTACTCTAAGTTATCCTTGTCTCTAGGATGCAACTAACAGATTTGTATGCTCTAGTTAGGCCTGTGATGGTTACAATTGTATTGAATGTATATACACTTTGTAAAAGCCATTATTCCTTAAACAATACATTAGGACAACCATTTCCATTTAAAAAAAGGTTTTACTGGGCTGGGAGGGTGGCTCAGTGGTAGAGCGCTTGCCTTGCATGCCTGAGGCCCTGGGTTCGATTCCTCAGCACCACGTAAGCAAAAATAAAAAGCCGGAAGTGGCGAAAAAAATGGAAAGTTTTCGAATGAGTGCAAGTTGATAATTCCATGTTGTTTAAAATTAACATTCAGATAAATGGGATTCTTTTATGACACATCTGCAAACAGAAGAGGTTTGCTACCAAGCTATGTTGTAACTGTGTTTTAGAAGACTTTCCATAGAGAGTGATGTCCCCAAGGGAAATTCTTTTTCAAAACATCTGGGAGAATAAATGAATGTCCTATGTAAAAATAATACCCAAGAGGTCTCAGAAACAACATAAAAATACACACCTATAAACCGTTCATAATCTTTTCTGTATTGCCTTCCTGATTTGTACTTTTGGCCTTGGAGCAATCGTATCAACTGAAAAACTAAGACTTTTGATGGTAATTCTTAAATACTTCTATTTGTTACACTTTGTCCTTTTCAGGTTTGGAAAATTCTAATGAATTCTTTTATAAATCTTTTTACCAATTTATGTTTCTCAAAACAGAATAAGCAATAATATTTTTTGAGATCATGCATTCTCAGGGAAGGCTAGAGTAGGGGTAGGTCATGTTAGTATACAGAAGAAAGACAAGGAGCATTTCATTTCAGGGAGCGTTTGGAACTCTTGAATGTAGTGGCTAGAGGAACAATTAGATTTGTCTCTACAACAGATCCTTCTCTCCTGTTTTTCTGTCTCTCACTCTCTCAAGCTCTCACCTAGACCAAACATAAAGGCATTTACATTTTAATAATATCTGGCAGCTATTAATACCTGAAATAGAAATCCCTTAATTATTCAAGTGATTAATACTACATGAAATGCTTTTCAACTGCATGGATTTAGTCCATCCAAATTTCATGGATGAATTTGTTTCAGCTAGATGGTTTTTGTCCGATTAAAAAAATGATATTAAGTCCCTTTTCCGTGATTTTACTAAATATGAACCTAAAAGGGTAAAGAAAATACACATAAAGAACTGTGATGAAAATGAAGTATGAATAATACATACTGTAATGAAAATAAGAGTGTAGAAACTCATGATAATTCAAACTGAAGAGAGTAGGGCACTTATAAAAGTGACTTTAAATGTTTGTGGATCACTTGATCTCTGTGAATGAATGTTAAAAAAAACAACAATGGAAGTATCAGATTCAAACATCATAAGTAATGAAATTTCATTAGATAGACATGGAAAGATGAGAGCTCTAAGAATAGAATTAGAAGCTGAAATACTTCCCAGCATGCACATTTGCTGTGGTGTCTCTAAGGAAATATCCAGAGTTTTGGACTAAGTTCCTGCATGAGGCTACCATAGACCAAATCAACCTATACTGGATTCTCTCGTGTTAAATGCCACATACTCAATCTGAGACTTTAAGGTCACAGATAGATCCCAACACAGAATAGAATTTCCTGAAAACAGGAGATGCTACCCTACTTGATTGTGCATAATAAGGGAGTCTTTTCTTCATTCCTTCTCAGCATAATAACCTTAAGGACTTGATGCTACCTAATGAGATATTGTTGTCTAGCATTCTGCTCTCTTATTCCCGATTTACAAAAGTGATGGCCCGGCTCTTGTCTAGAGGAAGCTTTTATTCTGTTTGGTAGGAAAAAGGCTGCCCAGATTGACGAATTTCAAACAAAAGCAATTAGGTTTACAACTAAATTGTGTGTAATTTTGTCTCTAGTAGGGGTGATCAAAATTCACAAACAAACATTAATAAGGTAAAGAATAAAAACAAAATTCTACATAATACAAAGTTAATAAAATGAAGAAATAATATTGGAATGACTATTGACTGTAATTAGAGATAAATGTGATTGTTAGAATTCAAGGAAGATCAAATCTAAAATTAGTTTAAAATATTAAAGGATGGACTGGGCACTAGTAGTTCATTTCTATAATCCTGGCTATTCAGGAGGCTGAGATTTGAAGATCACAATTTGAAGCCAGCCTGGGCAGGAAAGTTTGTGAGGCTCTTACCTCCAATTCACTACCAAAAATGTTGGAAAAGGAACTATGGCTTAAGGGATAGAGCACTAGCCTTGAGCAAAATAGCTCAGGGACAGCACCCAGACTCTGAGTTCAAGTGCCATGACTAGAACAAAAAAAAAAATGAAGGATTATTTGTGTTCAAAAATACATAAAAGGTATCTTATATTGAACTTACTTATTAAAGTAGGAAAATTTTTTTTCTTTGAATATTTATGCTAAGAATCTAGCTCATACAGTACTTATTTAATAGCCCATATACAATAGAACTAATGGTACTAATGGTTATAAGGGACATAATAAGCTTGTTACCATGTTTGGGACAAAGGAAACAAGAAGAATTAATTGGAATTATTCTCTTATACTTTGTGGGTGGAATATCATATAATCAAGTTCACAGATTTCCATTTTAGCTCCAGGCAGCTTTTTTTGTTATGCCTCACCAGACTGGCTTCGAGGGCTTACTGATAAAGCACTGGAGTGCTTTGTAACTATTAGAATGCAATCTGGTTCACTTAAGTTCTAGTACATTTAACAGTACCTAAAAACTTTGCCTGGAGTTCAAAATTTCACTTGTAATTGAATATGATTAATGAACAATGATAAATGCTTCAACTTGGTCAAAACTACAATCAATAAAAAGAAAATTCCTGTAAGACCCATAAATAAAAGGTAATACTGAAAATTGTGTTTAAATGAGAAAAAGTTACAAAAAAGCACAATATTGGAAGAAAATGTCAGCATAGCAAAACTCTCTCAATGTATAATTTAACTGGGCATTGTAGTACATTCCTGTAGTTGCCAGTTCTTGGTACTAGGGAACTGAGGAAAGAGCGTCTCTTGAGTACACAAATTCAGTATCAGCCTGGCTAGCAAATGAGACCTTGTCTAAACAGAAAGAAAGTATTCAGATTTGACTGCTATTCAATTTTGAAAAACTGAGATAGATCATTTAGCATCAAGGGTTTCTTATTGCCCACGGAGATGTTTTCATTGTTCATTGACATATTGGTGTTGACAGTGCCCTTTCTTAATGATTCTTATAACTCCAAATTTTCTACTCCAGTAACACCTTGCAGAAGCATTTCTGAAGACGTCACATAATTCAACACTCTCCAACCATACCTAGATGAGCCTGGACGTAGAAACCAAACTAAACTTCCTATTAACACCATCATAAGCTGCTTCTTAATGGTGGGTAAAGTTAGAAAACCATTCATTTGAATCACCTAAACACAGGCATATTTGATGCACATTATCTCAAGGACTCATTTCTTGCCAGTCTTCCAATACAGAGAAATGAATTGAGATTCAGGATGTTTAGCTCACTGGTGGCAGGGAACTTCTTCTTATGATGTCATGAAGAAAACTGGAGTCACCTGATATCACCTGATCAAGTCACCTCATCTCTGTGTTTGCATATCCAAGGCATAGTGGTGTTTTAGCCTATTGTGCCTTTGTCATCATCCTTCTCTAAGATAATGACACTAGTGAATGACAGTCACCCCAAAGAGTTCATTCTACTAGGCTTTGCTGACCGTCCATGGCTGGAGCTTCCTCTGTTTGTTCTTCTTCTGATCACATACCCCATGGCCTTGCTGGGAAACATCGCCATCATCCTGGTGTCCGGGTTAGACCCCCGTCTCCACAGCCCCATGTATTTCTTCCTCACCAACCTCTCCTTTTTGGACATGTGCTACACCACCAGCATCGTCCCTCTGATGCTGTCCTGCTTGGGGAGCTCTACAAAGATAATCAGCTACACTGCATGTGTGGTTCAGCTTTATTTCTACAGCACAATGGGGGGCTCAGAAAGCCTGCTCTTGGCCACGATGTCTTTTGACCGTTATGTGGCCATCTGCAGACCCCTGCACTACACCCTCCTCATGAGCCAGCGCACCCGCCTCCTCTTAGTGTCCTTCGTGTGGTTGGGTGGAATGGCCTATTCCTTCTCAGAAGTCACAGTGACCTTCCAGTTGCCCCTGTGTGGTCACAATCAACTGGATCACTTGGTGTGTGAGATGCCAGTTCTGATCAAGACTGCCTGTGGTGAAAAGGAGGCTAATGAGCTCTCACTATACATGTTAGGCATTTTTCTATTAGCTGTTCCTCTATGCATGATTCTGGCTTCTTATGCATGCATTGGACATGCTATATTGAAGATGAAATCTTCTGAAGGAAGGAAAAAGGCTTTGGGGACATGTTCCTCTCATCTCATTGTAGTTCTTTTATTTTATGGTCCAGCCATTAGCATGTATCTTCAACCTCCATCCTCCATCTCAAGGGACCAACCTAAGTTCATGGCTCTCTTCTATGGAGTGGTGACTCCTACCCTCAACCCTTTCATCTACACCCTGAGGAATAAAGATGTGAAGGGGGCATTAGGCAGCCTGGTGAGGAGCATCTTCATTTCTAAGTGAAAATTTGTTGGCATAAAATGACATTATTTAACAATTAGACCAGATTTATTTGGGTTCTAACAACTCAATCTTGTCTCACAAATCTCATGCTACATTCCTTCTTGTAAAACATATTCTATTTCTTACATTGTTTCTGATCATGTTACACAGAATTATTCTGAGCTACTTGTCACCAGTGTAAATGAGTGAAAAAAAAGAAAAAAATTCTGTGACATGCAGCAACAGAAAACATTACATAGCATGAAATAAGCTAGTCAGAAGTGGATAAATACTATATGATTTCAGGTCTGTGAGGTACCTAAGTCAGTCAAATTCATGTGGTAGATTTACAGAAGTTACAGGGGCCATGAGCATTTACTGTTTTATGTGCCCAGAATTCCAGCTTGGGAAATTCAAAAGATTTCCTGAAAAAGATAATGGTTATAACTACCCAGAAGCATATATATACTTAATGATGCTGAACTGTATATAGAGAAAAAGTTAAGATGGTGTTTGCTGTTATACTTTGTATAATGGAAAGGTGAATTTAAAAAATAAAAGCAAAATTAAATTCAACTTCTTATTTCATCTGTGCAAACTTAAGAACCAATAAGCCACAAGTTCATTAGGTATCAAATGTGGACAATCCCTACTTTGATGTGGATAATAATTTATAAAGATTTCAAGCACAAAATGTCTAAGCCAATCAATAACTCATGTCTTTTTTTTAAATAGTTGTGAGTCTTACCTCTTAGTCATCATCTTTGTTATGGTGTCCCTTTACCCAGTGATATATTCCTATATACCTCTATGGAATATTACAGATTTAGTTACTAATCCCTGGAACAAATTAACTATTATTTTGAATATACTATATATTCCTACATTTTAAGATCTCAAAGGTAAAAAAGGATAAAAATGTTAATGAATAGTAAAGTTGTGAATATTAATTTTAATATGCTTCTAACTAGATAAAACCTGCTGATACCTAATTTAAATATGATCATTATGAAAATATTTTGCTAGATCACTACTAGTATATTTTGTTCATTTATGATGCTAGTTACCTTAAAAACAAAGTGCTACAAATTACCAAAATACAAGAAAATCTAATTACAAGACTAAATTTCACCAGGGATTTAAAATTCCATGCAAACTACAGTAATATACAGGGAATCTAATGTATATGCATGAACTAGTTTGCATGTATTATTAAAGATGTATTCGAAATGTAATAAAAGATTCTCAGAATGCATAAAATATGCATTTTGAATTCAGTAAATACATAAGGCTTTAGTACTGTAATTTGTGTGTGTTTGTGTGTGTGTGTATGTGTGTGTATGGGGTAAGGCAGTACTGGGGCTTGAACTCAGGGCCTGAGTGCTGTCCCTGAGCTTTTCTTTTTTTTTTTTTTTGTATGTAGGAGCTTTAGCTTCACTCCACTTTATTTTTACTTCTTTATTAAATGTATATTAATTGTACAAAAATGATTTGTTGTACTGTTTCCATACATAAATCTTCATTCTTAAAAACTAGGCTATTATAGCCCCCAAAACAATTTTCATTATCTCTGTAAAGGTATAATTATGTGCCAAGGAAACAATATAAATCTCCCATTACAAAAAGAGGCAGGGTATCTGTGTTGGTTCTTGTGGGATGACCATGAGTGACTAAAGAAATATTTAAGGAGGCCAAGAACACTGGCTGGGAGCTTTGAAGTAAAAAAGACTTGGAAGACAACTTGTAAGATTGCCTGTGGACCCAAAAGTCCACAAATACATTTTTTTCCAAGATAAAAGCAGAAAAACCTACTTAGTATCCACATAGAGCGCTTATGTCAAACAAGAACAAATCTCTGCCTAGCCCTTGTTCAAATTAGGCCAGAAAAGGATGAGTGGGTTTTATTGACCTCTAAACCTAATAAAACCAAGATCTCTATACACAACTATACACTTCTATATAGACCTTGTAATCACTGTGTTCACTGAAGTCAGTTTATTTCTGTTTCTGGAGCCTCAGCTTCTGTTTTCTGAGAAGCTAAGAGGACTTCACCCGCTCATTTCCTTTGCAGTCTCTCAGCATTTGTAATCATCATAGGATGCAGAGGGGAAAAACCAGAAAGACCGAGAAGTTTCTCCATAGGTTTAGAGAGGTGAGCCCCACAGCCAATCCAATGCCGAATCCTGTCCAGATTGAGAGCAACGAGCTTTTCTCCATGGCTATTGGGCAGCGGGTCATAGGAGCCCAACGCCCGTCCCGGGGACATTTGTTGTGAGCAGCAACAATGCGGTAAAAGGGCCGGTTGGTGCAGCCGCCGAGAGCAAGGCGGATGGTTAGGTGGCCCCCGCGGTAGTTCTTGCAGTGGTGAGGCGGACTATGGTGTGGCGAGGGGGGGCGGGCGGGCAATCGACGTGCCCAGCGTCACACTGCTCCCCAAAATCTGCTCCACCACCTCGCAAGAACCCAGGTTCCGGAAGGTGTCCCTGAGCTTTTCTACTCAAGGATAGCACTCTACTATTTTAGCCACAGCTCCATTTCTGGCTTTTTAGAAGTTAGCTTAATGCTTCTTTCCTTTAGTAAAGTTGTCTTTGTTTTTTGGTTTTAGGGTTGTTGTTTTTAGTTCTCCATGAAATAATTGTGTTAGTGTTGACAAAATCACTTATGAAAACTTCAAGAGGCAGTATAGTTAACTCAACTTTCCATGGATGGTTGTAAGTAGAAAGTCTGGGCCCTCTATTAATATTGCTGACCATATAGATGCTACATCCAGCACCTCTTGATGTGTGTGTATATATACAAGGTTTGACAGCCTTCTGGCCTCTTACACAAAAGAAGTTGGTCTTCCAGTTTCCTACTGTGCTACAATGGAATCACAGACTACCTTAACCAAAGTGGAAATCTCTTCGGGGATATTAACATGTACATAGAAGGTTCTGATGGTAATACCTTCAACCAGGCTGTTCTTCATCACTGTGTGCCTTTGCTTAGCTTCCTGGATCTTATGAACCTCTTGATGTGGAATTAGAAGAGGTTCTTTTTCCAGTTCAGATTTGAAGTTTTGTTTTCATTCCACTGAAAATATCTTTGCTTCCAGCTTCTCATTACTGCTTGTTTTATGCAATATCCAGCCTAGATAACAGCACTGTCTGGAGTTGATACAAAAGGAAAGTTGGGAAGACAGCTTTGTGACCATTTCAAATTATTTCTGCCAATACTTACATCACATTCATTTACTTCTCTCTGGGTTGGAATAATCATCAGTAATGACAACCACTTCAGTATGTAATGCTTGTTTCTTCTCACCTTTACCTTGTTTAGGTTTTCAGAATTAAACTATAAATCTGATTGCTTTGGTACTGTAATTTGGGGTGGGGAGAATCGGTCTTGGGCCTGAACTCAGCGCCTGGATGTTGTCCCTGAGCTTTTGAGCTCAAGGCTAGCACTCTACATTTGACATACAGCTCCATTTCCAGCTTTTTTGGTAGTAAATAGAACATTATAGTCTGATGGACTTCCCTGTTGGGGCTGGCTTTGTACCTCGATCCTCCGATCATGACCTCCTGAGTAGTAGGCATGATCAACCAACGCCTAGCTAGTACTGTCATTTTTATAGCTTTGTTCAATGTGTTTACCCATTCCATTACTATGGCTTGTTGATCATTGGCTTGTGGAAAGGATTTCTTCATTCCTGCATTCAGAACAAAACAGAACTTGGCTTTTGGCTTTAACTTAGTGGCACCCTTAACCTTCAATCTAACCTTTTATTTCTGGGAATCCTGACTGATCCCAACTAAAAATTCACAGCTGAGTCACAATGAAGTTTGCTACAGGAATAAATTTTAAGGGGAAAAAATGGCATGTTTAAAGTAGAAAAGTAGGGAATACCTGAGAAACTTTTATGTCATCCTTGTGAAGGAGCTACACTCATCTCCTTTGTATCATCCCAATTTTAATACAGTTACTTCATTGCTTTGAGGGAGATTTGATTGCTTTTTTCTTGTCTTTTACAAAAGTATATTCCTTGCTTTGGTTGGGGGAAAAGTGCTGAAGTTTGGACTCAGAGCCCTTACATTAGTGGACAAGTCTTCTACCATTTAGACCATGCTTCTAACCAGCAAATGTATATTCTTTAAAAAAAAAAAAACAAGCTATTGTCATTATTAAGATGCTATACCAAGGGGCTACCATCCCATAAGTAATGAGTACATTTCCCTTTTTGGACCATGTCACCCTTTCCTTTACTTTCCCTCCTATCCCTGACCACAAGTTACAGAAGTCATTTATTTCCCTCATAGCATGATTGCCTTTGTTCAGTCTTCCTCTCTCCCTTTCTGTGTTTCCCCTTAGGCCTCCCAAAAGAAAAAAACCCAAAGCAAAAAATAAGCACCAAAAACAATAACAAAAAAGATTCCATTTCCTGGAGTTCATTCGATAAATAGTATTTTAAATGTTCTAAGAGGTTATATCTTTGTGTTCCTCCCCTAAGGATATCCTCTATCTGACTCTCTCTGTGTGCTCTCTGTGTGTGTGTGTGTGTGTGTGTGTGTGTGTGTGTGTGTGTGTGTGTGTGTGTGTGTGAATGTCTAGAGTCCTGCATAGGTTACCATGTCCAGTTATATTTTAGATCTAGCTTCCTCATATGAGAGAAAACATGCACTGCCAAACATATATTCTTGAAAGAATATACATTATAGCTTTATACATTATAGTTCATTTTAAGGAATAACAGAGGAGGAGCCATAATTTATTATTGAGCATGAAAGTTAATGCCAAGCAGGGAGAAATACATGGGAGATTAAGTAGTGGGAATATATATAGCCTCTTGGATATAGAAAGTGATGATATTTCAGGGTGATGTCCAATTTGGTGTCTGAAAAGAAAGGGTAATGGGAAAAGCAGTCTCAGGATTGTTCAATAGAAGAACACATTTTCACTGACAGATAATATATTCTTTTTCTGCACAGAGCCCACAAGCCAACTGAAGTATGCTTCACATAAAATATGCTAAACATATATCTGCAAAATGGGAAGTAGTCTACAGCAAATAAAATATTTTAGAAGACATTTTCAACCTCTGCTACCAGTATTCTTCCTCCAGGCATATTTTTCTACATAATTCTTCGAGACTCATTATATTTCATCAGTTTCTACTCATTTATATTTGTGAATGAGTAATCTTTGTAGGCTTAAAAACTAACATTAATCCAATGAGAGAGGATAAGGCTTACAAAAAGCAGACAAATTTAACCAGATTATGTTTTTGATAGAAATCTTGCTAAAAATATTCTCAGTATATAAGACTACAGCAAAGACTACTGCTTTAACAAAAATAATAGGAGACATTTAACATCTAAAAATTTTACATTATCGTTTTCTAATAATTAGCACCTAATCATATAGAGATAAGCTGAAATTTATGGTAGCATAACTTTTTCCCAATTAATTATACCATAGTCTTCAGAAATAGAACAGTACTTTTTACATGAGGATTTTGTTTACAGTTGGATCTGTTCAGAATAAATGTAATTTCCTTCGAATAGTTTAACTGGATCTTGGTCATAGTAGAAACCAAAACAATATCCATATGATTTCTTATGGTGGTCATTTCTTCATTAAGCAACATTATGATGTGTTCTCAATATATGATTCAACTTCAAAACTTATGAGTGGCTCTCATATATATTAACTAAGTTACAATGACACTTAAAATTTTGAGTACATCTTCATCCATTCTTGCCATGGAAAAATAGCTGAGATTGGGTAATTTGCAAATGATAGTAATTTATTTCTCACAGTTTGATTCAGAAGGCCCAAGGAATGGCACTGCAAGGTGCTTTAGTGACTAGTAAGAATCCACTTATGGCTTCCAGCGTTGTACATTGCTATGTCCTCATATGAAGGAAAGAAGGAAGGACACAACTCTGTTTCAAATCTCTTTTTGTAAGGGTCTGAGGCCCATTCGTGATGGAGGAGCCCTCATGTCCTTATTGTCCCATAAATTTTCTTTAATGCAATCAATATCAGACATTAAGTTTCATACATACCTTTTGGAGAAGATGCATTCAAACAACCAGTATGTGAGTCCTTCAACAAAGTTTTAGGATTTTTATCTTTTGCTCATACATAGTTGGAACGTTACTGGTACCCAAATTTGAATGGATTTTAAAAAATCACATGATTGTATTGCTTGCTGAAATAATCAAGTTGCTTTTAAGTCCAGAAACACCATTTCTTTCTTATACTGGTTATTTCATAGATTTGAAAGATATCCATTACTCTTTCAGGTTATGCATGGAAATGTTACCATGTAGCAGCTTATTGTTAAAAGTCTGTTTTCACTAATTCACGAGACTTGTGCTTATATTTAAAAGAAAATATTGTGAAACTTAACCTTACATTTTATCTTCTATTCATTTTAATACTTAGTGATGCATTTCTAAATAAAATTACAGAAATTCTGCACGACTTCTTTGTGACTCAGCAATTATAATGCATTTCAAAAGAGCAATGGCCTTTGCAGAGATTAACATGAATTTATTGAGTGTCTTGGTTCTTTGCAAGATTGGAGGGCTTTGCACAGAACGCCAGGTTGTAGCCCTTTTGCCCATATAGACTTGGCTAACCTCACAGTAATACATGAAATGCCTCTCTGGTTAAACTGGTAGGAAGAAATGTTATGAACATTTGCCATGCTAGTTTTACAGTATTTGAACTAATTCATTTAAAATGCATAATTCATGTTAGCATAGTACATAGACTCAGAAGGGAATTATTAATATATTTTCAGTCTCTAGTGCTCACAGCAATGAATATTAGCTCATTATAATCCTTGCCTAATGTTATTATAAAGACAATAAGAAATATGTGATATCTTGCAAGAGGAACATCTAACATAAAATCTATGAGGCAAGAATGATTATTAAACAATCCCATATAAACCTATTCTAATTAATATCATTTGATGTCTTCCATCATTTGGAATTAAACATATTTATCATCAGTTTTCCTAACGCTGCCTTCACATCCTTATTCCTCAGGGTATAGATGAAGGGGTTGAGGGTAGGAGTCACCACTCCATAGAAGAGAGCCATGAACTTGGGCTGGTCCCTTGTGATGGAGGAGGAGGGCTGAAGATACATGCTAATAGCTGGACCAGAAAATAGGAAAACTACAATAAGATGAGAAGAACATGTCCCAAAAGCCTTTTTCCTTCCTTCAGAAGATTTCATCTGAAATATAGCCCAACCAATTCTGCCATAGGAAGCAAGAATTAAGCATAGAGGAACAAGTAACATAAAAATGCATCCTAAATACAGTGCAAACTCATTCGCCTCCTTCTCACCACAGGCAGTCTTGATCAGAACTGGAATCTCACACACCAAGTGGTCCAGTTTATTGGTGCCACACATTGGCAACTGGAGTGTAATGGAAGCTTCAGAAATTGCATAGGTCATTCCAGTCAGCCACACAATGGACATCAACAGGATGCAGAGGCGCTGGTTCATGATGAGGGTGTAGCGCAGAGGTTTGCAGATGGCCACGTAGCGGTCAATAGACATAATGGCCAAGAGCAGACATTCTGTGCCTCCCATTATGCTGTAGAAATAAAGCTGAAGCACACACTGAGTATAGCTTATTGTCTTTGTAGAACTTCCCAGGTTAACCAGCATCTGAGGGACGATGCTGGTGGTGTAACACATGTCCAGAAAGGAGAGGTTGGTAAGGAAGAAATACATGGGGCTGTGGAGCCGGGGGTCTAATATGGACACCAGGATGATAGCGATGTTTCCCATCAGACCCAGGGGATATATTATCAGAAGAACAACAAATAGAGGAAGCTCCAGCCAAGGTCGGTCAGCAAAACCTAGTAGAATGAACTCTTCAGGGTGGCTTCCATTCATTAATGCCATTCTCCTTTGTTTCACATACAGTGAAGTAGCATTTTAAAAAGGTAGAGAATTTAGTCAATTACGAGGTGACTCCTCCATGTCTTCATGACACTATAAAGACAGTAATTGTTAACAAGTAAACTAACCACTCTGAACCTGAATTTCCCTTTCTATATTATAAAGCTAACAATAGCCATCTCTTTGGGTTTTGATAAGGTTGATATTAAATATAAAAGTGATTGTGGTTTCATATATCCAAAGTAATAGTTTACAGATTTTTGTTCCTGGGTAAAATTCAACAGAGGAAGTTAGAATGTTTTATGGAGATGATGAATCATGCCATTTCTGGGAGGCATTACTGAAACATTAAGAGTTAAAGTATTGAGGCAGCAACATGGAAGGATCAGAAAACCAGATCTGAAAGAATCAAGAAAGCCTTATCCAAAACCAATGATCCAGGGCAATAAATGAATCATCTCTATAATCTATGTTAGGTACTTGAACGAAATTTTAAATACTTTTATTATCATTTCTCCCATCATAATTTGTGGCAGTGGCTTTATATTAACATGCCAGCTTGCCTGTGCTTAAAAATTTTCAATTTTGTGTATTTTTTCTTGCATACTTAGTAAAAAGTATGACAAATTTCACTACAGCTTTTCAGACTTAACAGAGAATATTATTTACAACTGTACATTTAAAACTTACCTTCAAAGTTTTTCATTTTTCAATTGATACAAGTTGCAAAGACAAAAAGAAAAGGAAGCATGGGCCCGGAAGACAATACTAGAAAATGGCATACTGCCTTGTGGGCATACTATTTGTATGCTCTTGCTGAGACCTCCTGGGCATTGGTTTCATCCAGGCCATTCATTTGTCCTCCTCCCCAGTGAGTCAATGGTGACAGTTCCTTGGGACATAATTCTTTATGAATATGCTTCTGAGCTACAATCATTTACATACTAAATTAAGGTTGAGAACAAGTCTCTTGTTAGATCTAGTCTAACAAGCCTCCATTCAATTCTTCAATATATTGGACACTAATTTAAACAGCTTGGAAATTCATTTAGAAACCATGCAGGATTGTTTCCAAGACTGTGAACAGATAGCAAACTCTGTTATGCTAAAGTCATTTACATGTAATTTCATAAGGCTTATATATGAGTATGCATTCTTCTGCATATTTTAAATAATCTTTAGATTATCTAGTACATAAAATAGCATAAATGCAAGGTAATTTATTATGATAACTTTATATTTTAAAAGTTTATTACCCAAAATAATGGGTTTCAGTATGGTATTTGCACACGTGTGTAATGTACTTTCATCTTATTCAATCCCCATCACTGTAATTTGTTCCCTTTCCCTCTAATGCCTCCTTCCTGAATAGTACTCCATTTAGGTTCATCTCTTTTGGTTTAGTTGTATTTATGGATCTAGAGTTTGCATATAACAGAAAATAAGCAGTATTTATCTTTCTGAGGCTGGCTTATTTTACTTCACAAGATACTCTCATTTATTTTCCTAAAAATTTCCTAAAAGTTTCATTATTTATGAAATAATAATACTCCATTGTGTATATATACTATACTTTGTTTATTCATCAGAATGATGAACAACTAGTCTGTTTCTGTAACTTGACTATTGTGAATTGTGCAGTGATAAGCATGAATGTTAATGTATTATATAGTGTTTTACATTCCACTGGGTATATGATCAGCAATGTTATAGCAAGATTGTATGGTAATTTTTAGAGGTTTAGGGTTTGGGTTGGATTTTTTTGGAACCTCCATAGCAGCTAGACTTATTCCCAAAAGAATGTTTTTTCTACCAAATCTTCACCAGCCCTTGTTTTCCTAATCATAGTATTACTAGAGTAAGATGAAATCCCAATTTTGTCTTTATAGTTTCTTCATGGCTAAGGATGTTGAACATTATTTCATGTGTTTATTAGTTATTTGGACCTTCTTTTGAAAGCTATCATTTATTTGCCCTTTTATTAATTGGATCATTGATTCTTTTTGTTTATATTTTTTATATTTTAGATATTAATTCCTTGTCATATTGCAAAAAATTTCTCCCAGTCTGTAGGCTGTCTCTTCAGATTGATAATTGATTCCATTTTTCAATTCTTGCTCTTATTTCCTGCGTGTTGAATTACATAAACATCACACCTATCCCATCCCTCATCTTCTCTGACATCATAGTGACCATTTACATCACTCCTGGTAACATAAACTCCATAGTACACAACTTCAGTTTTGCTTCCTGGCTCTTGTGCGGGACAATCATTCTAGGACTCATTGTGAAAGGCTCATTAGGAAATATTAGGACTATATCTAGAAGCAGTTTTCCTATTTTTAGCCTCTATCGGTTTCAAAGTTTTAAGTGTTATATTAAGGTTTTGATACTTTGTAATTCATTTCTGCACAGGGTGCTAGACAGGGACCTAGTTTGTTTGCAACATGTAGTTATCTGCATTTTCAGCACCATTTTTTCATTTTTTTTCTCCAATGAGCTTTGACACCTTTGTCAAGAATCAGATGGGCTGTAGCTCTGTGGACTTATTTCTGGGTCTTCTTTTCAGCCCCACTGATGTGTGTGTGTGGTTTTGTGCCATTATCATGTGGTCTCTGTTGCTATGGCTTTGTAGAATTATGAGCCTTAGAGAACACAATTAAAGATAAAAATGGCTTTGTCGTAGAGTTTGAAAATTTGTATTGATATTCCTCCAGCAGTGTTCTTTCTGCTAAGGATTGTTTTTGCTATTCGTGGTCTTTTATTGTTCCATATGAATTTTTGGTTGCTTCTTCTATTTCACTAAAGAATGAAGTTGGGATATTAAATTTGTAGATAGCCTCACCTCCCAATCCAGGAGCATGGGAGGTTTTCACTTCCTTAGTTTTGCTTTAATTTCCTTTTTCAGGTTTTTAAAGTTTTCATTGTAGAGGTCCTTCACTTCTTCAGTTAACTCCTAGGCATTTTATTTTTTGTGGGGCTATTACAAAAGGAGTTGCTTTCCTGATTTCAGCTGCATTCTTCTCATTGTTGGCATACAGAAAAGCCATTGATTTTTGAGGGTTAATTTTATACTCTGCCACTTTGCCAAAGTTTCAGATCTGCTTGAGTAATTTGGGAGTGGAGTCCATGGGGTTCTTTAAACACAAGATCATGTCACCTGCAAAGAGGAAGAGTTTTACTTCATTTTTCCCCAGCAATCCCACTTTTGGGCATTTACCCAAACGATCACAAACCAGGCTATACTAAAGCGACCAGCACAACTATGTTTATCGCAGCATTATTTACCATAGCTAAGATATGGAACCAACCCCGATGCCCCTCAATAGATGAATGGATCAAGAAAATGAGAAAAAAAAATATATATATATAATGGAATTCTATGCCTCCATCAAAAAGAATGACACTGCCCCATTTTTCAGGAAATGGAAAAGCTTGTAAAAAATTATATTAAGTAAGCCAGGCCCAAAGAAACATAGGTCCCATGGTTTCCTTTATTTGCAATAACTAGTATATGTCTAGGACAAGCAGAAAAGTTCAAAAGCTATGTACATATGACCATATGTACATATAAGATGGTGCTAAGCAAAATGAACCCCAAGATAGAGACACAAGTGGTTTCAGCTTTCTTGCTGTAGTTTTTAACGTACTTATAATGAACCGTGTGATTTGTTTCTTTTGTATATTCTCCCTCCATGGTATAACCCCTGTTTTCACTGGATTTGATTCCGGTGCCCTGAATCTTGCATATACATTTTTCTAATTTGGGGAGGGGAAGGGAAACAACAAAATGCTGAAATAAGGATACAGGTTGACCCATTGTAACAGTGAGATGTACTAGACACTATGTTGAAAATGAACTTTACAGCTTGGGGGGAGGGGGAGAGGAGGGGCAGGAGGAAGGGAAAACAGAGGAGGACTTAGTACTTAGGGAGAGCGAGACAATCCACGGAGGCACAGACAGTGAAAGGTGGACAAAAGAAGTGTATTTTCACTATTTACACCAGAAAAGGGTCTTGAGACCACCTTGTCCTGGCTAGATCCCAGCACCAAGAGCAGCCTCCACCACCAAGCCTCCAAGCCTCCAATGGGCAGTCCTGACCCCCGACCTTTATGAGTTGGTCTGCAAACCTCCAAACCTCAGACCTCCAAAGCTGTAAAGCTCCGAACCTCCGAAGGGGAGGCCTTTCCCTGTCTCCCCTTCCTCCTCTTCTGCAGGCCTCTCTGCTCTCCACAGGCCTGCCCTGCTGCAGTCTCTCCTCCACTCCTACTCCTCTCCTCCCTCTGCGCTAACTCCCTACTAACCGTTTTTTCCTAACAGTCCTTCCCTAACGCTTTTCCAACTGCCATTCATGCTCCTCCCCCAAGCTGCCCACTGTCCAATCACTTCCTGACAGCTCACCATGTGAGGCTCGAGCTCCACCCCTCCAGTGGCATGCCACGCCCCTTTCAGCCGCATGCCCCACTCCTTCGGCGGCATGCCCCACCCCCTTTCCGAGGCATGGCACGCCCCTCGGGCGGAGCTCCGTGGGGCTGTGACGTCAGCCTCTCCTGCAGAGCGGTGAGGCTCACCTCCTGATGCCCCGCCCCCTCCAGGAGGCCGGGCCACGGGGCCACACTGACTATTGGGCCCTGCTGATTATCAGGGACCCACGGATTATTACAGAAGTGACATCGCTCATTACCTTACTCAGGTAACTGTAACCCCTCTGTACAGTATTTTTACAATGAAAAATAAATAAAAGAACACTCAAAAAGAGATAAGTGTATTTACACTATTTACACCAGAAAGGGCGCCTGCGACTACCTTGTCCTGGGCTGGATCCCCAGAACCAAGCCCAGCCTCGACCTCCAAACCTCCAAGCCTCCAGGGGGCAGCCCCCACCTTTATTAGTTGGTCTGCAAACCACCAGTCAGTCTCCAAACCTCCAAACCCCAGACCTCCAAAGCTCCAAAGCTCCAAAGGGGAAGGCTTTCCTTTTCTTTCCCTCCTCCTCCTCTGCAGGCTTCTCCACTGTCCACAGGCCTCTCTAAAGGGAGATCCCAAATGGCCCCTGGAGGAGGCTTGCCCTGCCCTCCACAGGCCTGCCCTGCTCTGCTCAGAGCAGGCTTTGCCCTCCTGCTGTCTGCTCCTGCTCTCCTCTCTCTCTCTCTACTCTCTTCCTGGCTTTCTACCCTACTCCGCGATTCGTGTTCCTTCCCCAAGTTGCCCACTGTCCAATCCCAATAGACAGCTCAGCATGTGGGGTTCGACGCCCCACCCCCTCCAGCAGCACGCCCCGCCCCTTTCTGTGGCATGCCCCGCCCCTCTGACTGCGTGCCCCATGAGCTGTGACATCAGCTCCTCGATGCTCCGCCCCCTCCAGCGGCTGAGCCTTAGAAGCATGCTGATTATCGCCCCCCCCTCCGCTAGTTATTACAGTAGTATAATTTGAAGTTAGGTATTGTACCTAGTTATTGGTCTTTCTACCCATTTTTACTTTGGTTAGTTAGGGGACTTTTGTGTTTTCATAAAATTTTGGATGTTTCTTCTATTTTCTTGAAGAAGGGGTTTTGATGGGCCTATTGCTATGCTTATAACTTTTGGTAGTATAATTATTTTCACAATGTTCTGCTGACTTATGAACATGGGAGCTCTTTCTTCCTCAGAAATTCTGTGATTTTAACACAGGGCTTTACTTTTCATTTAAGGACCATCCTTTTTTTTTCTCTCCCCCAGTACTAGGAGGGAATTCAGAAACCTTGAAAATGCTATGAAAAGCACTCCACCTCCTCTGAAAGCCTACTTTTTGTGTGTATGTGCTGGTCCTGAGGCTTGAACTCAGGGCTGGACTTTTTTTTTTTAATCAAGGCTAGTACTCTACCACTTGGCCAGAGCTCCACTTATGGCTTTTGGGGGTAATTAATTGGAAATAAGAGTCTCATGGACTTTGTTGCCCAGTCTGGCTTCAGATCACAATATCAGATCTCAGCCTCCTGGGTAGCTAGGATTACAGGCGTGAACCACCAGCGCCTCACAAAGCCTACACTTCTGTGAAGTGTTCTAACACTTTCATAGTCTTAGTTACGCTGGCAAGTGCCTGTCGCTTCTTCCTGGGACCCCCCCCCTTCTAAGATAAAACTAAGGGGTATCTAATATTACACAAACATCTGAATACATTTTTAAAGAAAATACAACAGGAAGAAAATAATCATAAACATTACTTACCAAAGTAACTCGATGAAGCTCTATAGGGCTGCGTGAGGTGAATTGGGGTGGGGGGATCTTTCACTTCCCTCAGCATCTGCAGGTGCCTGGTAACCGGCCTTGAGAGCTTCTGAGCCCACATAAACTTGTAGTGGACAAAAGAAAAAATGAAGTAAAGTATAAGGCCCCTCAGTATGAACAATATGTAATAGAGACACTCCCAGACAGGCTTGCTGATGATTAGGGCCAGAACACTGACATGAGAGTCACCACGACCGGGATGACAATGAGCACTTTGATGGGCCTTTCCCAATGAATCCTAGAGTCATCGATCGACCCGTACAAGAGCCAAGAAGCAAAACTGAAGTCGTTGACTATTCAGTTTATGTTACCCGGGATATGTAAATGTCACTGTGACGTCATAGAAGAGGTGGGGCGGGGTAAGTGTGATGGTGATGTAAATTCAGCACTGGAAGCAAGTGGCCTTCCCAGCCAGCCACGTTACTGAGTCTACCCAAGGTAAATCAGCACGGATGGTTGAAAATGCCACAAAACGTGGAAACACGCAGGAGGCTGAGTAGAGAAATGATCAGCAAATGTCTGCAGAAGCTAAACGAATCCTCCATTGGATGGTAGAACCCAGTCTCCACAGGATCTTACTCCTGGTCTACCCACTTGAGGCTTGACCCCAGCCTTGTTTGCTTTTATTATTTTCTGAATAAGGTCTCACTTTTTACCCAGACCAGACTGCATCACAGTCTTCCTATTTATACTTCCTGTGTTGCTGGAATGATGAGTTTGATGTTTTGTTTTTTAATTGAGATGGTCTTTGAACCTTTGGTCTTGGCTGGCTTCTAACCATAATCTTTGCGATTTTTGCCCTTTGAGTATGGAGGATTAAAGGTGTGGCTCACTAAGCCTGGCTTCTCTATCTTCTAGCCTCTCCCTCCATTACTTTTAGTATCTCATTGTAGACATCTTTCACCTCCTTCATTGTTTATCTTTTGAGACTATGATGATTGGGATTGTTGTCCCAATTTCTTTCTCAGTAAATCCATTGTTGGTATATAGGAAAGGTGTTGTTCATAGGTTGCAAGTCTTTATTTAGACCTTTGGGATCCTTTAAGTATATCTTCTGCAAATAAGCATCATCTCAGCTCCTCTAATACTTGTCTTTTCCTTTTCATTTGCCTTTTCTTGTGTGTGTGTGTGTGTGTGTGTGTGTGTGTGTGTGTGTGTATCTGTTGTTCAAGTGTGTTTCTGTTGTCTCTGTTATAGGTTGTGGGCCTGGGTGCTGTCCCTGAGCTCTTTGCTCAAGGCTAGCACTCTTAACACTTTAAGCCATAGTACCACTTCTGTTTTCTCTGGTGATTAATTGGAGATGATTCTCACAGACTTTGCTTTCAGCCACCATACTCATATTTTAGCCTCCTGAGTAAATAGGATTACAGGTGTGAGCCACCAGTGCCCAGCTCTACCTTTTTTCTTTCCTCTTTCTTCTAATTTCTCTAGCTAAGAATTCACCTACCATGTTGAATAAGAATCAAGAGATTGGATACATGTCTTGGGATTTTTTTTGGGGGGGTTGTTTTTGGTTTTTTGTTTTGTTTGTTTGTTTTTGTTCGTGGGGCTTGAACTCGGGGCCTGGGCGCTGTCTCTGTACTCTTCAGCTCAAGGCAAGCTCTCTACCGTTTGAGCCACAGAGCCACTTCTGGTTTTCTAGTGGTTTATTGGAGATAAGAGTCTCACAGACTTTCCTGCCCAGGCTGGCTTTGAACTGCAATCCTCAGATCTCAGCCTCCTGAGTAGCTAGGATTACAGGCGTGAGCCAACAGTGCCCGGCTACATGTCTCTGTTTTTAAGGGAAATGCTTTCACTATTTCCCCAATTAGAACAATGTTGTCTATAGGTTTGTTATAAGTAGCTTTTATTATATTGATATATGCTTCATCTAACCCTACTTTAGGTATTTATTATGAAAGAGTGTTCCATTGTATAAAAGCCTTTTTCAACATTTATTAAAGCAATTATATTTTTATCTCTATGCATTGGATTACATTTATTCATCTGCATATGATGAATATGCTTACATTCTTAGGATATAATCAACTTGTTTATGTGGCATGAACTTTTTAATGTGCTCTTTAGTTTTCAAATAGTTGGTTAATTTTTTAATCTATATCATCAAATTGATCTGTAATTTTTGTTGTTGTTGCCATATCCTATCTAGATTTTGTATCAGATGAAACTGGATTAATAGGAGATTTTGAAATAGTTCCTTCCATTTCTGTTTTAGGGAATAATTCAAGAAACATTGAGTTAATCGAATATAACAATGAACCCATCCAGTCATGAGATTTACTTTGCTGGGAAACTTTCTCAAAATCATCACTCATTTTAGACTTATTTAAATTATTTACATCCTTTTGATTGTAATTTTCTTTTTTATTATGGTACTTGGGTTTAATACAGGACCATGTCCTTGCTAGATAAGTTCTCTATTAGAACCCTACCTCAGAATTACTCAGTTCCATCATTTGGAGGTTATGAACATTTTTGTATATACTTTTATTATAAAAATACTGTTCAGAGGGGTTACAGTTACATGAGTAAGGTAGTGAGTACATTTCCTATCAAGCATTGTTACCTTCTCCTTTGTTTTTCCCATACCATACCTTCTTCCCCCCCACCAACTTGTAAAGTTCATTTTCAACATAGTGTCTTGTACATTTCATTGTTACAATGGGTCAACCTGTATTCTTATTTCAGCATTGTGTTATTTCCCTTCCCCTCCCCAAATTAGAAAAATGTATTTACAAGATTCAGGGCACCGAAATCAAATACAGTGAAAACAGGTGTTATACCATGGGGGAAGAACATACAAAAGAAACAAAAAAAATCACATGGTACATTATGAGGTTATAAACTTTTGAAGAAGTCATGTTGCCTTTATATTTTGTATTTCCTATGTTTCTGCATTGCAATTTGTAAATCAGTTTGGATATATATCTCATTTCTTTTTTATTATTTTTTATTATATTTTTTTATTGTGAGAATACCATACAGAGGAGTTACAATTACATGGGCAAGATAACGAGTACATTTCTTATCAAGCATTGTTGTCTCTTCTTTGTTTCCCCTTCCCATCCCTTCCCATACTCACCCCCTCCCCCCACCCAAGCCTTCCCCCATCTCCCACCAAAATTGTAAAGTTCGTTTTTTTGACATAACGACTTGTACATCTCATTGTTGCAATGGGTCCACCTGTATCTCTAGTTAAACGATTTGTTTTTTCCCTTCCCCTCCACAAATTATACCATCAAATACAGTGAAAGGGGTTATACCATGGGGGAGGGACATACAAAGCAACATACATTTCTTTTTTTGTTTGGGGTGTGATTGCTCTCTTGTTTGGGGCTTAAATCTTTGATCACTAAAGAAGAGAAAGAAGGCAAAATTCAGAACCACATCAGATATTTAAATTTATAACATAATTTAAAACATTGATTCCAAAAAATGTTAGAAGGGGAAGGAACTAGAATAGTTATAGAGGAGTTTGAAAATTACTACATCTAGAGATTTTTATAATTAAGTACTACAAAATAAACCCAAAGTTTAGTACTTTTGCGTTTTTGTCTCGATTCTATTGTTCTCTGTGTGTATTTCTCATTTGCTCTATTTTTCTGTCTGTTGTCACTCTTAATATAAACTATAATAAATATATAACATTTCTATGATATATGTACATGTAATATATAATATATATTAAGACACTAAATTCTGTTTTAAAATGGAGGTAGGAAGGAGGGTAATGGAATATAATAGAAGGGTAGAACTTGTTTAAAGTATATTTGATGCTATCTATGAAAATATTACTTTTTGAAACTTTTGTACAATAAAGGTAGGCTAATAAGTATTAAATCACTCTGGATCCATTCATTGTAAGGAAATCTAAGTTGTTTCCATGACTGGGCTATTGTGAATAGTACTGCAATGAACATGAGTTGGTAGATGCCTTTATCTTGACCTGCACTTTTTTAAATAAATTCCTAAGAGTGATATCACTGGATCATAGGATAGTTCTATTTTTCATTTTTTGAGGAATCTCCATACAGCCTTCCACCATGGTGGCACTAGTTCACATTCCTACCAACAATATATAAGGGGCTTCTTTGTCTTCACATCCTTGCCAGCATTTATTTGTGTTCTTGTTAATCACCACTCTTTCTAAAGTACCATTTTGATTTGTATATGTGGCCAAAGATATATTTTTCATGTATTTATCAGCCATTTTTTTCTTCTTTGGAGAAGTGTTTACTAAGTTAATTTATCCATTTATTGACTGAGTTATTGGCTATGGGGGAGATTAGTTTATGAAAAGATATCTTATGTATTTTCTATGACTGTGATTGACTGGGGAGATGAATGAGAAATGGGAGAGGAAAAGACAGGTGGAGGATGAATAATGTTGAAATCCATTGCATCTATGTAAGAAGATGGCATACAGACACTCAAACCTGTTGAATAATGAGGAGACAGAGGGGATAAAGAGAACAATCAATGCAGCTAATCTGATTAAAACATAATAAATGCATGTGTGAAATACCATAATGTAACTCCTTTGTATAATTAATATACACTAAAAAAGAATTATATACCCTTTAAAAATGAATGATAGGAATGTGAAACATCCTGCTGGGGTGTGAGTAGTAGTAGGAAAGGCAAAGGTGAATAGGGAGGGTGAAGGAGGTTGACTATAACCAAAATACTTTATAGACATCTGTGAAAATAGGAAACTAAAATGAGAGATTAGTTTGGAAAGAGAGGAGAGAAGATGGTGAGTCTGATCAAGGTACATTGTATGTATGTATGGGTGTGTCAAAATGAAAGTCCCTTGTACAACTAATTGATGCTAATGAAAATGTTACCAAAGGAGGATAATCTTAAGAGAGGATCTCAAAGTCTCAATAGCTATATGCATATAATCATTTAAACTAAAATATTTATCAAAATGAATTCCAAGAAATAGAAACAAGAGGTGTTTTTTTCCTTTGTTGTTGTTTTTGTTTTCTTTACCTTTATCTGTCTTTGGGAAGGTAAGGGTGGCGCAGAAAGGGCGGGTCATAGGGTGAACAGATGCAGCAGTGATACCAGATACCATGTTGGAAATGACCTATTCAACTTGAAGGGAGACAGGAGGGAAAAACTGGGAGAAAGTGAGGGAAAGGGTAACACTAGTCAAAAAGAAATGTAATCAGGGCTGGGAAGGTGGCTCAGTGGTAGAGCACTTGCCTTGCATGCATGAGGTCCTGGGTTCCATTCCTCAGCACCACATAAGCAGAAAAGCCAGAAGTGGCTCTAGTGGTAGAGTGCTAGCCTTGAGCTAAAGAGCTGAAGGACGGTGCCCAGGCCCGGAGTTCAGGTCTTATGACCAATAAAAAAAAAAATGTAATCAATACCTAACATATAACTAAACCCCTCTGTGTATCACCCTTACAGTAACAATAAATAATTGGTTAATTAGAAGTGTGAAAAAATCTGTGACACAAACAAATGAAATAATGAAATAAAAAGTTATGTCTGAAGGTCTACCAGCAGGAAGTGTACACAGAGGAGTGTACACAGAGGGTTAGGGAACATGAACACGGTGGAAGTACTTTATGTACACACATGGAAATGTTGCGATGAACTCCTCTAGTGTAACCAATATATGTAAATAGACTCATTTAAATTCCAGAAAATCATTTATTAAACTAGTTCTGCTCTTTATTTATTTATCTGGCTTTTCTGTATCTATTTACTTATTGATATGGATTATTTATTATTTATTTTTATGATTCAAAAGTAAAGTCTAGTATATTTGGAAATCAAATGTGTTTATTTAGATCACATTTAACAAGGGTTTGTTGTTAAACTTGCTTCACCAGATAACTAATTGGACATAAGAAGCATTTCCATAGAGACTGTTCCAAGGAACTTTCTCTGGTGACTCAGTTGGGAGAAGGACTTATGAATGACTTCTGTGAAAATATGGCCCACGAGATTATAGGAAAAGCATACAAATAGAATGCCCATAAGACATACTTGGTATTGCTTTTGTAACATAGACTTTTTTCTTCTTTTAGTACCCTGTATCTTCTGAACATTACAAGTTCTGAAGGTCATGCTTAACTATGCACCATTGGACTACAGCTTCTCCATTGTTCTCTGCAAGTTTTGAAATTTTCAAGTTTATTCCTTCACAATTCCATTTTTATCGCAGGATTTTTATCTAAGTAAGGTAAGTGTAGACTGGTTGGGATGGGCCATGCATTCTCAGGGAATGCTGGAATATATGTAGACAATGATACCAAGACACATAGAAAAGGCCTAAAACATTTTATTTAAGAAACACTTTTTTTTTGTTCTGGGTTTGTAACACAATGCCTCTCACATCCTAGATAAGTGCTCTACTAATCAGAGAACTCCCAGCCCACAAAACCTTTCCCATCCTTTGGGGGATACCTAATTTAGTGGCTCCAGGACCAACTAGATCTCTTAGTACTTATCTTCCATCTATTACTTCAAACAGTACTAAAACATTTAAATTTCAGTAAATAACCATATTTCAGCAAATTAACAAATTTAAATTTCCAAATATGTGAAGAAAGAATGCATCATTCAATCATGTGGCTATAACACAAGTAATTTTTTCCCAGTTTTAGGTGATTGAAATGAGGACTTAATACTGTTGCTCCTTGGTTGTGGACTTTTACCAGTTGAACCATACCTCTAGTTTAACATGCTGCTGGACAATTAGAAATAGACTCTTATAGACTTTTCTACCTGCCTGGTTTCACACTGAGATACTCAGCCTTCTGAATAGTTAAGATTATGCATATGAGGCCACTACAACCTGGCTTACAAATCATTTTTAATAGGTCAAAATTTAGTGGGTGACTCATTACCTGACTTAACTGTAACCCTTCTGTATGTTGCCTTTATAATAACAATTAAAAACAAAAAAAGTAAAATCAAAATATCAAAAATAAAAAAAATGTTAATGGGTGAACTTTGGCTCAAGTCTAGCATTCTACCACTTGAGCCATAGCTACATTTCTGGCTTTTGCTCATTAATTGGAGGTAATTGTTCCAAGACTTTCCTGCCTGGGCTGGTTTTAAACCACAATCCTCAAATCCCAGCCTCCTGAGTAAACAGTAATAAGAGAAGGTGCCATAAGTGCTTGACCGCTCCTCATCTTCTATACATGGTCAATGGGAAATAATAATTTATCATTTTGTCATAACTCCATCCTTTTTCTATAGGTGAAACTAATTGAAGAGAATGACAGTGATCAATGAGAGTCACCCACAACAGTTCATTCTACTAGGATTTGCTGACCAGCCTTGGCTGGCGCTTCCTCTATTCATTGTTCTTCTGATCACATACCCCATGGCCATGATGGGAAACATCGCCATCATCCTGGTGACCAGGTTAGACCCCCGGCTCCACAGTCCCATGTATTTCTTCCTCACCAACCTCTCCTTTTTGGACATGTGTTACACCACCAGCATCGTCCCTCAGATGCTGTTCAACCTGGGGAGCTCTGAGAAGACCATCAGCTACATGGGGTGTGCGGTTCAGCTTTATATCTTCAACACAATGGGGGCCACAGAATGTCTACTCCTGGCTCTTATGTCCTTTGATCGCTATGTGGCCATCTGCAGACCTCTGCACTACACCCTCATCATGAACCAGCGCCTCTGCATCCTGTTAGTGTGCATCGTATGGCTGTGTGGCATTACCTATGCTGTGTCAGAGGCTACAGTTACACTACAACTGCCATTGTGTGGCGTCAATCAACTGGATCACTTGTTGTGTGAGATTCCAGTTCTGATCAAGACTGCCTGTGGTGAAAAGGAAGCCAATGAGCTTGCACTCTCTGTCATATGCATTTTTATATTAGCTATTCCTCTGTGCTTAGTTCTGGCTTCCTACACATGTATTGGACATGCTATATTGAAAATAAAATCTTCTGAAGGAAGGAAAAAGGCCTTTGGGACATGCTCTTCCCATCTCATTGTAGTTTTCTTATTTTATGGCCCAGGAATTACTATGTACCTGCAGCCCCCCTCCTCCATCACAAGGGACCAGCCCAAGTTCATGGCTCTCTTCTATGGAGTGGTGACTCCTACTCTCAACCCCTTCATCTATACCCTGAGGAATAAGGATGTCAAGGGAGCATTAGTCAACCTGGTGAGGAGCATCTTCAGTTCTAAATAATGCTTGATATCTATCAAGTTATTTATTTTAGTAGTAACATAGGCTTCCTAGTAACTAGTGATTGTCTTATCATTTAAACTGGTATTATATGTTCTTCTTGTACAATCTTATGTTTCTTCTTATAATTTTTCTTCTTATATAAGGCAAAGATTATACTCAAATAGTCTACACTCATATTAGTAATCAAATTTTACTAATTTTTTAATTCTAATTGAAATAGTAATAGTAAATGTGTTAAGTAAAAGATAAATTATATTAACTCAATATTTCAAGCTAATCATTGTAATATAGCATGACAGCAAATAGCATCAATGGATTCGTTATCAGTGTCACCTTAGACATATTATGCATCATTTATCCATGTCTAGGTGGGGAGCATGGCTTTATTGCATTCAGGGTGAAACACTCTGGGTTGTAGAAAAATCATGAGTTTATCAAACTCAGTTTATGTCGATACTATTGCTCTTTCAAAGGGTAATTTTAAATCTTCTTTAACTATACATGAAAAGTAATGTATTTTAAACTAGAGAATTTATGTTTAAATATTGAAATGAACAGCAGAGAGAAAGAGAGTGTAGATATGTCTTAATTATCCTTCTAGATATTATGAGCTTTCTGGATAAATGAAAGAAGTAATAATGATAATTAAGCAAAACCTGGAAGCATTTTTGTACATGGACTGGATTAAAACGTCTTTTCAAACTTCAATAATCATCATGGGAAAGAAAAAATGTGCATTTGTGAAATACATAATATGGTTATATAAAAAATGACAATCTTCACTGATACAAAATGTGAATACAAATGATACTTAAAATATGTATCATTAATGATGTAATGTCTATATCTTTATTGTGGAACTAACACCATTAACAAAACATTATACTAAAATTAGCAGCAGTGTGTGAAAACAACACATTTGGGGTTTTTAATATAAAACTAATATTGCATTCTGTGTTATTACATAAGACAAACGAATACTCTTAAGGAAAACAATGGTCATTCGAAATTTTTAGTGTGTGATCATTGAAAACTGAAAATATGGAAACAAGAGGTTCTCCTTGAACCCTGTATGTAGTTCATTCTTTTTTCTCTATTGTTTTTTATTCTTTCTTCATTTCTCTTAGTTTTTGTACCTTGTGTTTTGCATAATAGACAATGCAATATGTGGTAGGGAAAGGGAATCAGAGAAACAGCAAGACAACAGATGAACAACAGCAACCTTGATACACACTTGACACTATGTTGGATAGAAACATTACAACTTGGGCAGGGGATGGAGGAGTAGGGAAGGGTCAGTGGGAGATATAGAGGGATGGGGTAACAATGATTACAAACAAATGTACTTATTGCCTTACTTATGCAACTGTAACCCCCCTGCTCACCACCTTTACAATAAAATAAAAAATATAGAAATAAAAATAAAAATGAATTAACAGCAACCTGATCTACTCACTCAATGGTTTGTTCTTGAAAGCAATGGGTATGTTTATATTTAGCTTGGAAAAATTCTAAGTAACTTAACAGTGGAATGATTTCTGGTTGTTGCTGATTGTCATAAAATGTTTATAATTTTAACAAACATATACATGCCTGCATCCGTACATATGTACATACATATATACATAACAAAAATTCTCTCCTAAAATACACGCACAGAGGTTGAGGGGAAATCATGAGTTTGAGGATCTAGCTTCAAACCAAAACCACAAATCTGTCTCAAATCAAAACTACAGATTCCATGATGTTATATAATATCTTTATTTTTACTAGTCAAGATAGTCTTTGTCTTAATCTCACATATACATAAATGCAGTAATCTTAAACTTTGGAGGCAAAACCTGACAATAATTGTATTAATAACATGCCTATTGAAATTGGTTGTATTTTTTTACAACTCTTCTCTTAAATTGTTCTTTGCACTGGGCTAGCTAAGCGGTAGACTAGAGAAAGGAGCAAAGTTTTGACAAAACAACAAGAAAATGATGAACAGAATAGTAGTAACAAGTCTTTGCCAATCAGTAACCCCTTGAATATAAATGAATTGAATCCTCCAATCAAGAAAAGGTGAAAAGATGATAACTAAGATGCTGCAGTCATTATAGCCATAAGGACATAACATTATAAACAACTTTGTGTATAAAACTATCTTCGTAACAGCAAAAAAATGACAAACCAGTGCCTAAGGATGGAGACTCTGGAACAGCCAGTATGTCAGGCATACACTTGAAGACTTAATGTATCAGACTCCACTCCAGCAAGCAGGAGCTGTAGCTGGTTGCTAAGCAACACATCAACTTCAAACATAGGACAAATCTGACTTTGGATTGCCCTCTAGTGCTGGAATGCAGACAAGATATGATGAGCAGACAGCAAAACTGAAATATGCCATATATACCTGAGATAATGAAAGTGACTGCAGGCTCAGAGAAAATAATTTGACTAGAAAAATGCCCAGAAAACAAAGTCAAACTACAGAGATTGGAATAAACACCTAATCCTTCACTATGCAGGAAATGGCACACTGGACAAAACAGCATGCTTTTCAAGAAAACATAACCTAACCTAACCCAATAAAATACCAAAATCTGGGTCTGGGAAAGTGGCTCAGTGGTAGAGCGCTTGCCTTGCATGCCTGAGGCCCTGGGTTCGATTCCTCAGCACCACATAAGCAAAAAGAAAAAGCCGCAAGTGGCGCTGTGGCTCAAGTGGTAGAGTGCTAGCCTTGAGCTGAAAGCTGAGGGACAGCACCCAGGCCCAGAGTTCAGGCCCCACAACCAGACCCAAAAATTAAAATAATAATAATAAATAAAATAAAATAAAATACCAAAAGCTGATTAGGTAGCAACTATCATGGTGATCTCTTGAATTTAATAATACATCTGTTGTAGAGAAACTTGGTGAACTTCAAAAGAATATGGATAAGTGATTTTAAAAAGCTTAACAAACAGATGAATATACTTTTTAAAAAGTAAAACAGTCACTCATGTTAAAAAAATACATTAAGGAAAATTTTAAAGGTATATTGAGCATCAATAGCAAACCAGAACAAACAAAAGACATGATAACTACACTTAAACACACTTTTCATGAAAATACACTCCAAAGAAAAAAAGGAAAATGAAGAGTAAAAACAACTTATGATACTGTGGGATAGTGTCAAATGAGCCTTTCAACTTTAATTCAAGTTGAAAAGGGACTTCAAGTGCCAAGGAAAAATAATAAAATCTTAATAAAAAAATGACTTGTAAATATTGCTGGACAAACATGTGTGTGTAGTAGCTGGATATTTATACTTTCAGTTCTTGGAAGTTTATCATGTGGAATAAGCCTAGATGTCCAATGATGGATGAGTGGATAGAGAAATTGTATATAGAAAATAGAGCATTTCTCCTAAAATTAATGAAATTTTGTTATTTGTACAAAAATGGACAGAAGTGGAGGTCATCTTGTTGAGCAAAATAAGAGATCTATTTTATGTTTGCTCTCACATGTAGAATATAGGCCTAAAGACAAACAAATATGCAGGCAGAAAAACTTATAAAGATTCAAGGGAGACCACTGGGAGATCAAACCAGTAGGGGAAAACGTGACAAGGAAGGAAGGTTGGGCGTAAATAAGATTGAAGTATATTATATATGTGTATAGAAGTGTTATCACTAAATGCATTATTTTATTTTAGAAAGATAAATATACAGTTATGTGAAGGTCAAAGAATGCTCCAATGAATGGCTGCAACATGCAAATATTCTCAGAAGCTCATGAAGTTTTCCCCAAAATAGATCACATTTTAAGTCACAAGTAGGTCTTTAACATTGTAAGAAAATGGAAATAATCTGGTAGTTTATCAGGTCACAATAGAATTAAGATAAAAATCAATCGCAAAAGAATCTACTGAAAATCCAACAAAAAGAGATCAAACAGTATATTGATAAATGATCACTAAGTCAACACAAACATAAAGGCAAAATGTTAAAAATTGCTGGATTAAAATGAAAAAGATTTACGAGACAAGCATGCATTGTTGAAGTTACCATATCAACTTGGTCTAACTGGCAACTAATAAAATTGATGTCTACAAATTTTCACATAGAAGTGATCCAGTTGATTATGAGCACACAGGTGCAACTGGAAGTCATTATGACTTCTAAGAAGGAATAAGCCATTCCACCCAACAACACGATCAACACTAAGAGGAGGTGGGTGCGCTGGCTCATGAAGAGGGTCTGCTGATGACCATCTAGAAATCAAAAGACATCGTGGCCAAGAGCAGGCTTTCCAAACACCCCCCCCCACACACATTGTGCTGTAGAAATAAAGCTGAACCACACATGCAGTGTAGCTGATTATCTTTGTAGAGCTTCCCAAGCAGAACAGCATCTGAGGGACGATGCTGGTGGTGTAGCACATGTCCAAAAAGGAGAGGTTGGTGAGGAAGAAATACATGGGGCTGTGGAGCCGGGGGTCTAACCTGGACACCAGGATGATGGCGATGTTTCCCAGCAAGGCCATGGGGTATGTGATCAGAAGAAGAACAAACAGAGGAAGCTCCAGCCATGGACGGTCAGCAAAGCCTAGTAGAATGAACTCTTTGGGGTGACTGTCATTCACTAGTGTCATTAGCTTAGAATATGATGAGGAAAAAGTCACAATAGGCTAAAACACTACTAAGCTTTGATATGCAAAAACAGAGATAAGGCACAATAAATTCAGTGACAAATGATACGAAAGGTGTGGGACCAGTTGACTCCTTTTCTCCTGACACCATAAATTAAAGGGAATTCCCAGCCACCAGTGAACTAAACAATCTGAATCTCAATTTTTTATATTGTACTAGAACACTGACCAGAAAAGAGTCCTTCATATAATATAGAGTAAACACAAAGGGATCACACACAAAAGAGATATGCCTGTGCTTTCATTTTAAAATTTCATCATCCATAAAAATTCAGCAGAAGTTGTTAAAACGAAGTTTCTAGGTTTCTATCTACGGGTGCCTGTTAGCATAGCTGTGTCATGGGGCATTGAATCACGTGGGCCCTCAAATGCTGCTGCTAGACAGTGCTGCAAAGTTAAAGACAGTTAAGGTTTTGAGGTAGGATGAATAGAAAGAGCAGAAAATCTGGAATCCCTAAGAAAGGCACAGTCACCAACACTTTGTCATGGAAATTAAGACAACTTTGGAGTTAAGTGATCTAAACTACTCAGAATTGGACAGGATGATGAGACAGGGTCTCACTGTGTTGATCATGTTGGTATTGAATTCAGCAGCTCAAGTGATATTCTGGTCATCCGTCATTAGCCAGTACAGAAACTACGGGGATACGTTACCACACCCAGCTTAATTTTACCTAAATTACCAGTTGAGGAGATATACTTCCCTCCACACTTAAGAATTATGTGTTTATATTCTATTTCTGACTTAAATACTTGAATGAGACTTGGAGCCTTTGTTCTTTCAATGTTACCATTTATTTAATTTATCTGTCTTATAGGAATTTTATTGAGTGAGATTTGACAGCATTATCATTGTCTACTAACGATAAACAACTGAAACTCAAATTTTGACCTTACAAGCAACTACTATCAAGAGAAAAAGACACCAAATTCCCAATTAAATTCCAAAGACTTGTTCAAAGCCAAAAGCAAGTTGCATTTTCTCTACCAACATTCTTTGTTTTCAGATGAGTTACCTTGAACACAATAGTGTTCTCCCTTTGTGAAAAACAGTCTTTTGATAGAAAAAATTAGGCAATGTAGGGTTTGTAAGTGTTGAACTAAGTTTCATAAAACCCACTATATTCTGTCATTTGATTATGTGAGAGATTTCTATTTCATCCCAGTATTCATCTCTCAGATACTGTGCTTATTGAAATTTAAATGCTTTTAAGGTAGGTCTAAATAAGATGCTGAGAAGGATCAACTACTAAAACAAGTCTAGTTGTTCTGAGAGCTATTAGAGATTTCCAAGCTTTGAAAACCCTTCATGATCTACACATTCCAGCCTTCCCTCAGAATGCATGACTCTCACAGACATCTAATTGCTTACCTTGTCTTGACAAAGATAAACAGGTAAAAAGGTCTTATAAAAAAATTTAGTAATGCTTTTCATACTTGAGAAAATGGAGAAATTGTAGCAAATGGTTGAGTATTTGAGAATTACCATCAAAGTTCCTAGCCTTCTCTATTGATATGAATGTCAAAAGGACAAAATACTGAATTAGGCAATCCAGAAAACTATGTAAACAGCTTTGTGGGTGTGTTATGTATATACTGTGCCTGAGTCCTCTTGGAAATTTATTTTGTGTTTTTTGTTTGGTTGTTTTTTCAGTTGTGGGGCTTGAACTCTGTACCTGGGCACTGTCCCTCAGTTCTTCAGCTCAAGACTAGCACTCTACCACTTGAGCCGCAGTGCCACTTCCAGTTTTTATAAGTAGTTTATTGGAGATAAGAGTCTCACATACTTTCTAGCCCAAGCTGGCTTTGAACTGTGATCCTCAGATCTCAGCCTCCTGAGTAGCTAGGATTACAGGCTGAAACCACCAGCGCGTACCTTGGGCATTGTTTTTTACATGGACAATTCATTTATTCTCCCAGGTGACTTAACAAAGAATATTCCTTGGGACACAGTTCTTTATGGAAAGTATTCTTATGTTTAATTCCTTCACAAATAAGAATAGCTTGGTAACACTGTCCTCGAAAGTGTCATAAAATAACCCATTCAATTGCTCAGTACACTGGAGTTTGAAAATTAATATTTAGAGCTTTTTTTAATCAAGTACTATAAAATAAAGAGGGATCAAGAAGAGAAAATGTAAAATAGGAAAGAGAAGAAAAAGACTGGAATAGAGAAACAGGGAAAGCTAGAATCATTGTGGGAGCAGTATAAAATGAGGACAGAAAAAGACAAATGAATCAAAAAGAAAAAAGAAAAAGGGAAAGGAGAAAAGCAGTCATCTAACTACAACCATCACTTTAAAAATGTAAAAAACAAAAACACAGCAATCAATATTTTTTCCTCTCTGTCCTAAAGAGAGTAGATCATTAATCCTGAGGTTTATCCTTCCAGTTTCCTTTGAGAGAATGCAGCTTTTTTTGTTTGCCTTGCCTCTCTGAATTTTAAGAAGTTGGGGTGATAGAGATTATAAAGGGGCTGCACCATGGCCTGGTTTCTGTGGTATGTGAAATTCAGGACAACATTGACCTGGAAGCAAACCTACTGGTGCAGGGAATGTAGAGGCTGCCTTCCATCAGTGCCTGGTCCATGAGCAAAAGATGTCCCAAGATGTGTGTCTCTATCTATATTGGTTTCTTCTGGGCACTAAATTCCCAAGCAGTGGCTGTGGCCCCCTAATCTCTGTTTCTCCACAAGTACACAGGCAGTGGAGACAATGAAGCATGCAGTAACTGGGCCAAGCAAGGGATTGTATGCAATCTTTGTGCTTCACAATTCTTGGACTTAACACTTACGAAAGTACAATTCATGTTATAGTTTCATCTCTGCCACTAGTACAGGAGTCCTCACAGCTCAGTGGCTCATTTTTTAGTAATTTTAGGCTTTCACATGTCAGCTTAACTTCAGTTAGCATTCCTCTTTACACCCCAGTAGCTTCTGATGACACTTAAGCAAAACCTTAACTTAAGTAGTAGAGTGGGGAACCCTTTGGGGTTTGGATCTATATACTTTTTAAAAGAAGCTGGACTTCACTTGCATCTGTGTGTCATGTGGTATGTTGATCTCCCACCTTGGATTTTTTTCTTGAGTGTTTGATGATGTACATCTATGGATCTTCTAGAAGCTTTCTTATTTTTTAATAAGTTTTTATTGTGAAAATACTGTACAGAGGCCTTACAGTTACATGAGCAAGGTAATGAGTACATTTTTTATCAAGCACTGTTGCCTCCTCCTTTGTTTTTCCCCTACTATTCCATCCCTCCCACCTCCTCAACTACACCAACACCAGACCCTCCCCCCCTCACCCCCCTGCCTAAATAATAAAGTTCATTTTTTCAACATAGTGTCTTCTACATCTCATTGTTGTAATGGGTCCACCTGTATCCCTATATAAACATTTTGTTTTTTCCCTTCCCCTCCCCAAATTATACCAACATCAAATACATGAAAACAGGGGTTATACCATGGGGGAGGGACATACAAAGCAACAAAAAAATCACATAGTACCTTTATAAATATGTTAGAAACAATAGCAAGAAAGAAAAAACTACTTGTGTCCCTATCTTGGGATTCATTTCGCTTAATATCATTTTATCTGACCTGGGGCCTGTCTTTTATTTCCATACAAATTCTCTCCATTACCATTTTACTGTGCACTCAATGTTAGAGTTCAATGTTTTCTTTATAAACCCCAAGTTCAGTACTTTTGCATTTTTGTCTGGATTCTATTGTTCTCTGTGTGTATTTCTCATTTGCTCTATTTTTCTGTCTGTTATTACTCAATATATACTATAATAAATATATTATAATATATATAACTTTTCTATGATACTTGTAAATATAATAATTAAATTCTATTTTAAAATGGAGGTAGGAAGGAGGGTAATAGAATATAATAGAAGGGTAGAACTTGTTTAAAGTATATTTGATGTATCTATGGAAATATTACAATGAAACTTTTTACAATTAAGGTATGCTAATAAGTACTAAATCACTCTTGATCCATTCATTGACTGTAAGGAAATCTGAGTTGTTTCCATGACTGGGCTATTGTGATTAGTACTGCAATGAACATGAGTTGGTAGATGCCTTCATTTTATCCTGACCTGCAATTTTTTTAAATAAATTCTTGAGTGATATCACTGGGGGGTGGGGTCAGGGAAGATGGGAAGGGATGGGAAGGGGAAGCAAAGGAGGAGGCAACAATCCTTGATAAGAAATGTACTCATTACCTTGCCAGTGTAATTGTAACCCCTCTGTACAGTATTTTCACAATTAAATAAATAAATACAAAGAATGATATCACTGGCTTATAGGATAGTTCCGTTTTTCATTTTTTGAGGAATCTCCATACAGCCTTCCATCATGGTGGCACTAGTTTACATTCCTATCAACAATGTATAAGGGGTTTCTTTGTCTTCACATCCTTGCCAGCATTTATTTGTGTTCTTGTTAATCACCACTCTTTCTAAAGTACCATTTTGATTTGTATATGTGGCCAAAGATATATTTTTCATGTTTTTATCAGCCATTTTTTTCTTCTTTGGAGAATTGTTTGCTCAGTTGTTGGCTATGGGGAAGATTAGTTTATGAAAAGATATCCACCACACATCTATTCCATGACTGTGATTGACTGTTTGGGGAATGAATGAGAAATGGGAGAGTGAAAGACAGGTGGAGGGTGAATAATGTTGAAATCCATTGCATCTATGTAGGAAGATGGCATACAGACACTCAAACCTGTTGAATAATGAGGAGACAGAGGGGATAAAGAGAACAATCAATGCAGCTAATCTGATTAAAACATAATAAATGCATGTGTGAAATACCATAATGTAACTCCTTTGTATAATTAGTATACACTAAAAAAGAATTATACCCTTTAAAAATGAATGATAGGAATGTGAAACATCCTGCTGGGGTGTGGGTAGTAGTAGGAAGGGCAAAGTGAATAGGGAGGGTGAAGGAGGTTGACTATAACCAAAATACTTTATAGACATCTGTGGAAATAGGAAACTAAAACTTGAGAGATTGGTTTGGAAAGGAAAGAGGGAGAATGGTGGTGAGTCTGATCAAGCTACATTATATGTATGTATGGGTGTGTCAAAATGAAAGTCCCTTGTACAACTAATTGATGCTAATGAAAATATTACCAAAAGGAAGATAATCTTAAGAGAGGATCATAAAGGCTCAATAGCTATGTGCATATGATCATTTAAAATAATATTTATCAAAATGAATTCCAAGAAATAGAAACAAAAAGTGTTTTTCTCTTTGTTGTTGTTTTGTTTTCTTTACCTTCATTCTTCTTTGTTAGTTTATCTGTCCTTGGGAAGATAAGGGTAACACAGAAAGAGTGGGTCATAGGATAAACAAATGTAGCAGTGATACTCACTAGGCACTATTTGAAAATGAACTATTCAACTTGTAAGGGGAGACAGGAGGGAAAAACTAGGAGAAAGTGAAGGAAGGGGTAGCAATGTTCCAAAAAAAAAAAAAATGTAAGAAATAGTGCTGTGGCTCAAGTGATAGAGTGCAAGCCTTGAGCTGAAGAGCTAAGGGACAGTGCCCAGACCCAGAGTTCAAGCCACATGACTGACAAAAAAAGAAAAAGGAAATACAGCTAAAGCCACCCCTGAGTTGAGCT
Source organism: Dipodomys ordii (assembly GCF_000151885.1). Lineage (NCBI taxonomy): Eukaryota > Metazoa > Chordata > Mammalia > Rodentia > Heteromyidae > Dipodomys > Dipodomys ordii. The sequence continues at coordinate 2,115,032 of NW_012267354.1, forward strand.
GGGCACTGGTGGCTCAGGTCTGTAAGCCTAGCTACTCAGGAGGCTGAGATCTGAGGATCATGGTTCAAAGCCAGCCCGGGCAGGAAAGTCTGTGAAACTCTTATCTCCAGAAAACTACCAGAAAGTAGCAAGTGGAGCTGTGGCTTCAGTGTTAGAGCACTAGCCTTGAGGTGAAGAGCTGAGGAACAGCACCCAAGCCCAGAGTTCAAGCCCCTCAACTAAGAAAAAAAAAAAATGTAATCAACACCTAACGTATATCTGTAACCCCTCTGTATATAACCTTTATAGTAACAATAATTAATTAATTGGTAAATTAAAAATGTAAAAAAAAAATCTATGAACCAAACCAAAGAAAGAATGAAAATATAAAAACAAGCTATGTTTGAAGTCTACCAGCAGGATTTGGGAGGGTGTACACAGAGGGTTAAGGAATGTGAATATGGTGAAAGTACTTTATATACATGTATGGAAATATTGTGATGAACTCTTCTAATGTAACTAATATATGCAAATAGACATTTAAATTCCAGAAAATCATTTAATAAACTAGCTCTGATTTTCTGTATTTTAATTATCTATTTATTGCTATGGTTTACTGTTCATTATTTTATGATTCAAAGGTAAAATCTAGTACATTTGCAAATTAAATATTTAGATCACAGTTAACAGGGACTTACTCTAAAACACACTTCACCAGATAGCTAATTGTACATAAGAAGCATTTCCATAGAGACTACTGTTCAAGGAAATTTCTCTGATGACTCAGCTGGGAGAAGGATTCGTGAATGGCTTCTGTGAAAATATGGCCCAAGAGATTACAAGAAAAGTGTACAAATAGAATGCCCATAAGACATACTTGGTATTGCTTTTGTAACATAGACTTTTTTCTTTCAGTACCCTGTATCTTCTGAACATTACAAGTTCTGAGGGTCATGTTTAAATATGCACCATTGGACTACAGCTTCTCCATTACTCTATGCAAGTTTTGAAATTTTCAAGTTTATTCCTTCACAATTCCATTTTTATTGAAGGATTTTTATCTAAGTAAGGTAAGTGTAAACTGGTTTTTGATGGACCATACATTCTCAGAGAATGCTGGAATATATGTAGACAATGATACCAAGACACATAGAAAAGGCCTAAAACATTTTAATTCAGAAACACTTTTTTTGGTTCTGGGTTTGCGACACAATACCTCTTGCATCCTAGATAAGTGCTCTACTAATCAGAGAACTCCCAGCCCACAAAACCTTTCCCATCCTTTGGGGGATACCTAATTTAGTGGCTCTAGAACAAACTAGATCTCCTAATACTTTATCTTCCAGTCTATTACTTCAAACTAAAAGATTTAAATTTCAGTAAAGAGAATTTAAGACATATTAAATTATAAATATATGAAGAAACAATGCATCATTCAATCATTTCACTATAATACAAATCATGTTTTCCCAGTTCTAGGGGTTGAATTGAGGGCTTCATACTCCTACTCTTTGCTTTTTTGGTCGTGGGGCTTGAACTCTGAGCCTAGGTGCTGACCCTCAGCTCTTCAGTTCAAGGCTAGCACTCTACCACCTGAGCCACAGCGCCACTTTCTACTCTTTGCTTTTGAATGGTGTTCTACCAGGTAAACCATACCTTTAGTTTGACATGCTGCTGGACAATTAGAGATAGACTCTCATAGACTTTTCTTCCTGCCTGGCTTCACACTGTGAACCTCAGCTTCCTGAGTAGCTAATATTACACATATAAGGTCAGTGTCACCTGGCTTATAAATCATTTTTAATATGTGGTCAAAATTTAATGTGTTTCCCTGGCTTACGTAACTATAGACCTTCTGTATATCACCTTTATAATAACAATTTAAAACTGAAACATTTTGAAAAATCAAAAACAGGGCTGGGAAGGTGGCTCGGTGGTAGAATGCTTGCCTTGCATGCATGAGGCCCTGGGTTCGATTCCTCAGCACCACATAAGCAGAAAAAGCTGAAAGTGGCACTGTGGCTCAAGTGATAGAGCGCTAGCCTTGAGCTGAAGAGCTGAGGGACAGAGCCCAGGCTCAGAGTTCAGGCCCCATGACTGGCAAATGTGTGTGTGTGTGTGTGTGTGTGTGTGTGTGTGTGTGTGAAGTCTGGCATATGTTTCAAGCAGAGTTTTTCATGTCAGATAAAAGTATGTTATTTTTCTTGTGATATTTACTCTCTATAAAACTAAAAAGTGTTATAAATGAGTTAAATAGATGATAAAAATTAAAACATGACTAACATACACCAGAATGAAAATATGAATGGGGATAATGTTTTTGTAAGATGCCATTTCAACATAAAAAGATGGTCTGGTGGTATGTACATGTCAACCCAGCTATACCAGAAACATAAATGGAAGACTTGTAGTCCAAGATGGCCCACACAAAAAGTGAGACACTAGTCAAAAGGGGCTAGAGCAAAAAGGGGCAGAAACATGCCACAAGTAATACAGTGCTTGTCTAGCAAACACAAAACTGAGTTTAAACCCCAGTGCTCCCCCCCAAAAGAACTAACCAGTGGGCCATTATATAATATATGATATTTATTATCATATAAAATAAATAAAATATGAAGATGATATGAAGATGATAATCCTACATAAAGAAACAATAATCATCTTGAGTTTAATAATCTAATAATGTAGGTGATGTCATTTTTTAAATATTACTTTTAACAATTCAATTCTTAGCAAATTTATTCTATCTGCAACTTAGAATAGTCACCATGAACAGAACTTAGACTGAATTTATGCTGTGGATAATAATACCTTGAATAGTATCAGTGCACACTGCTTCAGAAAACATCACTGGCATACCAATACCTTCAGTGGAATCTTCAGATTTTGAAATTAAACTGTCACTGTCTCCTTAATTCATTTAAGACATTGGTTACTTTTTGATACTTAATCCTAAATTATTAGAAGATTATAGGTATGATCAGATAGGTATGGGAAATACATTGTCCTTTATCATAGGGCCTGGTATGTATTCTCAATGACCTAATGCCAATGGGCACAAATGGCCAATTAAAATTATTAAAATTATTATTATTTTCTTATCATTGATGAACACTCCTGGAATAACATTCATATCTTCATACATTCCTATATTAGAGAAACCACAGGGTAGTTTTGAGGATTTAATGAAAATAAAGCATACCAAAACTGCCTTGTACCTATATGAATGCAATCTGACACTCTTCTCCATTAACTGATTAGTAAATTAATTCAGAATTTTGCCATGTGGCTTCACTCTTCATCTTTCTATTTGAACATTAACCATTTAACAGAAAATTGTTGGTTTCATGGATCATATCTCACCACTAAAAGAATGATTTAAATTAAAATCTTCATTATTGTTATACAGAATCCAAAAGTAAGCTTCAAAATACTTTTAAAATCAGGTAACTGGTTTTAACTTGTAATGGGATTTCAAGGGAAATTCAGTAATCTATTATAATATATAATATATTTTGTACATATATATGTACATATTATATACATATATACACATATATTATATATATACATAGTATATATATAATATACATATAACTAGTATATATTATATATACTAGTAAGCTCTTGCATCTCATCTTTTGTGTGTAAACTAAGGATTGAACTCTAGGCCTGAGTGTTGTCTCTTAGTTTGTTGGCCCAAGTCTAGCACTCTACCACTTGAGCCACAGCTACACTTTGGGCTTTTTGCTGATTAATTGGAGATTAGAGTCCCACAGACTTTCCTGCCAGGGCTAGTTTTAAACCACAATCATCAGATCTCAGCCCCCTATAATACTGTATTATAGGCATGTTATAATATGAGGTACTTGACTGCACCTCATCTTCTATACATGGCCGATGCACAATTATATTTTATAATATTACCATAACTCCATCCTTTTTCTACAGGTGAAACTAATTAAAGAGAATGACAGTGATCAATGAAAGTCACCCACAACAGTTCATTCTACTAGGATTTGCTGACCAGCCTTGGCTGGAGCTTCCTCTATTCATTGTTCTTCTGATCACATACCCCATGGCCATGATGGGAAACATCGCCATCATCCTGGTGACCAGGTTAGACCCCCGGCTCCACAGTCCCATGTATTTCTTCCTCACCAACCTCTCCTTTTTGGACATGTGTTACACCACCAGCATCGTCCCTCAGATGCTGTTCAACCTGGGGAGCTCTGAGAAGACCATCAGCTACATGGGGTGTGCGGTTCAGCTTTATATTTTTCATTTCATGGGGGCCACAGAATGTCTACTCCTGGCTCTTATGTCCTTTGATCGCTACGTGGCCATCTGCAGACCTCTGCACTACACCCTCATCATGAACCAGCGCCTCTGCATCCTGTTAGTGTGCATCGTGTGGCTGTGTGGCATTACCTATGCTGTGTCAGAGGCCACAGTTACACTACAACTGCCATTGTGCGGCGTCAATCAACTGGATCACTTGTTGTGTGAGATTCCAGTTCTGATCAAGACTGCCTGTGGTGAAAAGGAAGCCAATGAGCTCGCACTCTCTGTCATATGCATTTTTATATTAGCTATTCCTCTGTGCTTAGTTCTGGCTTCCTACACATGTATTGGACATGCTATATTGAAAATAAAATCTTCTGAAGGAAGGAAAAAGGCCTTTGGGACATGCTCTTCCCATCTCATTGTAGTTTTCTTATTTTATGGCCCAGGAATTACTATGTACCTGCAGCCCCCCTCCTCCATCACAAGGGACCAGCCCAAGTTCATGGCTCTCTTCTATGGAGTGGTGACTCCTACTCTCAACCCCTTCATCTATACCCTGAGGAATAAGGATGTCAAGGGAGCATTAGTCAACCTGGTGAGGAGCATCTTCAGTTCTAAATAATGCTTGATATCTATCAAGTTATTTATTTTAGTAGTAACATAGGCTTCCTAGTAACTAGTGATTGTCTTATCATTTAAACTGGTATTATATGTTCTTCTTGTACAATCTTATGTTTCTTCTTATAATTTTTCTTCTTATATAAGGCAAAGATTATACTCAAATAGTCTACACTCATATTAGTAATCAAATTTTACTAATTTTTTAATTCTAATTGAAATAGTAATAGTAAATGTGTTAAGTAAAAGATAAATTATATTAACTCAATATTTCAAGCTAATCATTGTAATATAGCATGACAGCAAATAGCATCAATGGATTCGTTATCAGTGTCACCTTAGACATATTATGCATCATTTATCCATGTCTAGGTGGGGAGCATGGCTTTATTGCATTCAGGGTGAAACACTCTGGGTTGTAGAAAAATCATGAGTTTATCAAACTCAGTTTATGTCGATACTATTGCTCTTTCAAAGGGTAATTTTAAATCTTCTTTAACTATACATGAAAAGTAATGTATTTTAAACTAGAGAATTTATGTTTAAATATTGAAATGAACAGCAGAGAGAAAGAGAGTGTAGATATGTCTTAATTATCCTTCTAGATATTATGAGCTTTCTGGATAAATGAAAGAAGTAATAATGATAATTAAGCAAAACCTGGAAGCATTTTTGTACATGGACTGGATTAAAACGTCTTTTCAAACTTCAATAATCATCATGGGAAAGAAAAAATGTGCATTTGTGAAATACATAATATGGTTATATAAAAAATGACAATCTTCACTGATACAAAATGTGAATACAAATGATACTTAAAATATGTATCATTAATGATGTAATGTCTATATCTTTATTGTGGAACTAACACCATTAACAAAACATTATACTAAAATTAGCAGCAGTGTGTGAAAACAACACATTTGGGGTTTTTAATATAAAACTAATATTGCATTCTGTGTTATTACATAAGACAAACGAATACTCTTAAGGAAAACAATGGTCATTCGAAATTTTTAGTGTGTGATCATTGAAAACTGAAAATATGGAAACAAGAGGTTCTCCTTGAACCCTGTATGTAGTTCATTCTTTTTTCTCTATTGTTTTTTATTCTTTCTTCATTTCTCTTAGTTTTTGTACCTTGTGTTTTGCATAATAGACAATGCAATATGTGGTAGGGAAAGGGAATCAGAGAAACAGCAAGACAACAGATGAACAACAGCAACCTTGATACACACTTGACACTATGTTGGATAGAAACATTACAACTTGGGCAGGGGATGGAGGAGTAGGGAAGGGTCAGTGGGAGATATAGAGGGATGGGGTAACAATGATTACAAACAAATGTACTTATTGCCTTACTTATGCAACTGTAACCCCCCTGCTCACCACCTTTACAATAAAATAAAAAATATAGAAATAAAAATAAAAATGAATTAACAGCAACCTGATCTACTCACTCAATGGTTTGTTCTTGAAAGCAATGGGTATGTTTATATTTAGCTTGGAAAAATTCTAAGTAACTTAACAGTGGAATGATTTCTGGTTGTTGCTGATTGTCATAAAATGTTTATAATTTTAACAAACATATACATGCCTGCATCCGTACATATGTACATACATATATACATAACAAAAATTCTCTCCTAAAATACACGCACAGAGGTTGAGGGGAAATCATGAGTTTGAGGATCTAGCTTCAAACCAAAACCACAAATCTGTCTCAAATCAAAACTACAGATTCCATGATGTTATATAATATCTTTATTTTTACTAGTCAAGATAGTCTTTGTCTTAATCTCACATATACATAAATGCAGTAATCTTAAACTTTGGAGGCAAAACCTGACAATAATTGTATTAATAACATGCCTATTGAAATTGGTTGTATTTTTTTACAACTCTTCTCTTAAATTGTTCTTTGCACTGGGCTAGCTAAGCGGTAGACTAGAGAAAGGAGCAAAGTTTTGACAAAACAACAAGAAAATGATGAACAGAATAGTAGTAACAAGTCTTTGCCAATCAGTAACCCCTTGAATATAAATGAATTGAATCCTCCAATCAAGAAAAGGTGAAAAGATGATAACTAAGATGCTGCAGTCATTATAGCCATAAGGACATAACATTATAAACAACTTTGTGTATAAAACTATCTTCGTAACAGCAAAAAAATGACAAACCAGTGCCTAAGGATGGAGACTCTGGAACAGCCAGTATGTCAGGCATACACTTGAAGACTTAATGTATCAGACTCCACTCCAGCAAGCAGGAGCTGTAGCTGGTTGCTAAGCAACACATCAACTTCAAACATAGGACAAATCTGACTTTGGATTGCCCTCTAGTGCTGGAATGCAGACAAGATATGATGAGCAGACAGCAAAACTGAAATATGCCATATATACCTGAGATAATGAAAGTGACTGCAGGCTCAGAGAAAATAATTTGACTAGAAAAATGCCCAGAAAACAAAGTCAAACTACAGAGATTGGAATAAACACCTAATCCTTCACTATGCAGGAAATGGCACACTGGACAAAACAGCATGCTTTTCAAGAAAACATAACCTAACCTAACCCAATAAAATACCAAAATCTGGGTCTGGGAAAGTGGCTCAGTGGTAGAGCGCTTGCCTTGCATGCCTGAGGCCCTGGGTTCGATTCCTCAGCACCACATAAGCAAAAAGAAAAAGCCGCAAGTGGCGCTGTGGCTCAAGTGGTAGAGTGCTAGCCTTGAGCTGAAAGCTGAGGGACAGCACCCAGGCCCAGAGTTCAGGCCCCACAACCAGACCCAAAAATTAAAATAATAATAATAAATAAAATAAAATAAAATACCAAAAGCTGATTAGGTAGCAACTATCATGGTGATCTCTTGAATTTAATAATACATCTGTTGTAGAGAAACTTGGTGAACTTCAAAAGAATATGGATAAGTGATTTTAAAAAGCTTAACAAACAGATGAATATACTTTTTAAAAAGTAAAACAGTCACTCATGTTAAAAAAATACATTAAGGAAAATTTTAAAGGTATATTGAGCATCAATAGCAAACCAGAACAAACAAAAGACATGATAACTACACTTAAACACACTTTTCATGAAAATACACTCCAAAGAAAAAAAGGAAAATGAAGAGTAAAAACAACTTATGATACTGTGGGATAGTGTCAAATGAGCCTTTCAACTTTAATTCAAGTTGAAAAGGGACTTCAAGTGCCAAGGAAAAATAATAAAATCTTAATAAAAAAATGACTTGTAAATATTGCTGGACAAACATGTGTGTGTAGTAGCTGGATATTTATACTTTCAGTTCTTGGAAGTTTATCATGTGGAATAAGCCTAGATGTCCAATGATGGATGAGTGGATAGAGAAATTGTATATAGAAAATAGAGCATTTCTCCTAAAATTAATGAAATTTTGTTATTTGTACAAAAATGGACAGAAGTGGAGGTCATCTTGTTGAGCAAAATAAGAGATCTATTTTATGTTTTCTCTCACATGTAGAATATAGGCCTAAAGACAAGCAAATATGCAGACAGAAAAACTTATAAAGATTCAAGGGAGACCACTGGGAGATGAAACCAGTAGGGGAAAACGTGACAAGGAAGGAAGGTTGGGCGTAAATAAGATTGAAGTATATTATATATGTGTATAGAAGTGTTATCACCAAATGCATTATTTTATTTTAGAAAGATAAATATACAGTTATGTGAAGGTCAAAGAATGCTCCAATGAATGGCTGCAACATGCAAATATTCTCAGAAGCTCATGAAGTTTTCCCCAAAATAGATCACATTTTAAGTCACAAGCAGGTCTTTAACATTGTAAGAAAATGGAAATAATCTGATAGTTTATCAGGTCACAATAGAATTAAGATAAAAATCATTAACAGAGGAACCTACTGAAAATAAATAAAGCAAGATTGAACAGTATATTAATAAATGATCACTAAGTCAACACAAACATAAAGGTAAAATGTTAAAAACCGCTGGATTACAATGGGAAAGATTTAGGAGATAAGCATATGTTGTTGGAGTAACCCATATCAATTTGGTCTAATTGGTAAATAATAACATTGATGCCTACAAAATTTCACTTAGAAGTGAAGATGCCCCTCACCAGGCTGCCTAATGCCCCCTTCACATCTTTATTCCTCAGAGTGTAGATGAAGGGGTTGAGGGTAGGAGTCACCACTCCATAGAAGAGAGCCATGAACTTGGGCTGGTCCCTGGAAATGGAGGAAGGAGGTTGAAGATACATGCTAAAGGCTGGGCCATAAAATAAAAGAACTACAATGAGATGAGAGGAACATGTCCCAAAGGCCTTTTTCCTTCCTTCAGAAGATTTCATCTTCAATATAGCACGCCCAATATATGCATAAGAAGCCAGAATCAAGCATAGAGGAACAGCTAATAAAAAAACACATACCACAGACAGTGCAAGCTCATTAGCTTCCTTTTCACCACAGGCAGTCTTGATCAGAACTGGCATCTCACACACCAAGTGATCCAGTTGATTGTGACCACACAGGGGCAGTTGGAAGGTCACTGTGACTTCTGAGAAGGAATAGGCCATTCCACCCAACCACACGAGGGACACTAAGAGGAGGCGGGTGCGCTGGTTCATGAGGAGGGTGTAGTGCAGGGGTCTGCAGATGGCCACATAACGGTCAAAAGACATCGTGGCCAAGAGCAGGCTTTCTGAGCCCCCCATTGTGCTGTAGAAATAAAGCTGAACCACACATGCAGTGTAGCTGATTATCTTTGTAGAGCTCCCCAAGCAGGACAGCATCAGAGGGACGATGCTGGTGGTGTAACACATGTCCAAAAAGGAGAGGTTGGTGAGGAAGAAATACATGGGGCTGTGGAGACGGGGGTCTAACCTGGACACCAGGATGATGGCGATGTTTCCCAGCAAGGCCATGGGGTATGTGATCAGAAGAAGAGCAAACAGAGGAAGCTCCAGCCATGGACGGTCAGCAAAGCCTAGTAGAATGAACTCTTTAGGGTGACTTTCATTCACTAGTGTCATTATCTTAGAGTAGGATGCGGACAAAGGCACAATAAGCTAAAACTCCACTATGCTTTGGACATGCAAACACAGAGATGAGGTACAAAAAATTGAGTGACAAATGATATGAAGGGTATGGAACCAGTTGACTCCTTTTCTCCTGACACCATAAATTAGAAGGAATTCCCAGCCACCAGTGAATCTCAATTTTTTATATTGTACTAGTCGACTAACAAGAAAGGAGTCCTTAAGATAATGTAGAACAAACACAAAGGGATCACACACAAAAGAGATAAGTCTGTCCTCTCATTTTCAAATTTCATCATCCATACATAAATCAGCAGAAGTTGTTAAAATGAAGTTTCTGGGTTTCTATCTCCGGGTGTCATGGGGCATTGAATCACGTGGCTCCTCTGAAATGCTGCTGCTAGACATTGCTGCAAAGGTAAAAAGAGTTAAAGTTTTGAGGTAGAATGAATAGAAAGAGCAGAAAATCTGGAATCCATTAGAAAGGCACAATCACCAACATTTTGTCATGGAAATTAAGACAATGTTGGAGTTAAATGATCTATCTTAGCTACTCAGAATTGAGAAGGATGATGAGACAGGGTCTCACTGTGTTGACCATGTTGGTATTGAATTCAGCAGCTCAAGTGATACCCTGGTCATCTGACAGTAGCCAGTACAAGAACTACAGGAATGCATTACCGCACCCAGCTTAATTTTACCACCAGTTTCCTAAATGATCAGTTGAGGAAGTTGGATCACACAGATATAATTCCCTCCACACTTAAGAATTATGTGAGCCAGGATTATGTGAGCTGGGCACCGGTGACTCATGCCCGTAATCCTACCTACTCAGGAGGCTGAGATCTGAGGATCACAGTTCAAAGCCAGCCCAGGCAGGCAAGCCTGTGAGAAACTTATCTCCAATAAATCACTAGAAAAGCAGAAGTGGTGCTGTGGCTCAAGCAGTAGAGCACTGGCCTTGAGCTGAAGAGCATAGGGACAGTGCCCAAGCCCAGAGTTCAAGCCCCATGACTGACAAAAAAAAAAAAAAAGAATTGTGTGTTTATTGGGTTTTTTTCTGACTTAAGTACCTGAATTAGACTTGGAGCCTTTGTTCTCTCAATGTTACCATTTATTTAATTAATCTGTCTTGTAGGAATTTTATCTTATTGAGTGGGTTTTGACACTGTTATCATTGTCTACTAACGATAAACAACTGAAACTCAAGTTTTGACCTACAAGCAAGTGCTATCAAGAGAAAAAGAAGCCAATTCCCATTTAAATTCCAAAGACTTGTTCAAATACAAAGGCAATTTGCATTTTCCCCACCAATATACTTTGTTTTCACATTAGAGTTACTTTGAACACAATAGTGTTCTCCCTTTGTGAAAAACAGCCTTTTGATAGATAAAAATTAGGCAATGTGGAGATTGCTTATATTGTGAGGGTTGAACTAAATTTCATGAAACCCACTATATTCTGTCATTTGACTGAGAGATTCTATCTCATCATGGTATTCATCTTTCATGATACTGTGCTTATTGAAATTTAAATGCTTTTAAGGTAGGTCTAAACAAGATGCTGAGAAGGATCAACTACTAAGACAAGTCCAGTTGTCCTGAGAGCTATTAGATATTTCCAAACTTTGAAAAGGCTTCCAGAAATGAAATACACCTCACCTTTCATATGTATAATATGTAATATCATCTACATCCATTCCAGCCTTCCCTGAGAATGCATGATTCTCACAGACCTTACCTTATCTTGACAAAGATATATTGGTAAAAAGGTCTTATAAAGAAATTCAATAGTGCTTTTCATACTTGAGAAGATGGAGAAACTGTTGCAAACGCTTGAGTATTTGAGAATTACCATCGAAGTTCCTACTCTTCTCTATTGATATGAATGCCAAAAGGACAAAATAATGAATTAGGCAATACAGAAAAACACAAACACTGTTTTGTGGAAGTGTTATGTATATACTGTGCCTGAGTCCTCTTGGGTATTGGTTTTTACATGGGCCACTCATTTATTCTCCCAGGTACTTAACAGAGAATATCCCTTGTGACACACTTCTTTATGGAAAGTATTCTTATGTTTAATTAGTTCACAAATGAGAATAGCTTGGTAGCAAGTCAACACTGTCCTCAAATGTGTTATAAAATAACTCATTCAATTGCTCAGTACACTAGACACTCAAGCAGTGGAAATTGTTTATTAGGAGTCAGAAATTTTTTCCAGGACTCTTTTTTGTACATTTTTATTGTAAAAATGCTGTACAGAGGGGTTACAGTTTCTTGAGCAAGGTAATGAGTACATTTCCTATTGAGCATTGTTGTCTCCTCCTTTGTTTTCCCCCTACCATCCCTCCCCTCCCACCTCCACAACTACCCCCCAACCCTCTGCCAAAGTAGTAAAGTTCTTTTTCAACATAGTGTTTTGTACATCTCATTGTTAAAATGGGTCAACCTGTAGCCTTATTTAAGCATTTTGCTTTTTCCCCTCCTCTCCCCGAATTAGAAAAGTGTATATACAAGACAGGGCACTGACATCAAATACAGTGAAAACAGTGGTTATACCATAGGGGAGGAACATACAAAGCAAAAATAAAAACAAAAAAACACATGGTACATTATAAATTCTCTCTCTCTCTCTCTCTCTCTCTCTCTCTCTCTCTCTCTGCTATGTACACATATTCAAGCACAGATAAATACAGGAGTAATGTAAGTCTGGCTCTGTACTCTGGATCTTATCTTCTTTAGCTCAAGACCAGTGCTCAACCACTTAAACCACAGTGTCACTTCTGGCTTTTTATTTTTTTTACTGGAGATGAGTTTCACAGATTTTCCTGCCTGAGCTGGTTTCCCCTTTTGATCCTCAGTATTCCAGTCTCCTGAATAGCTAGGATTACAAGCGTGAGCCACTGGCACTTAGCTCAATTTATTAATTTTGATACTAGGACCACATGTTGGGGAAAGGACATCTTTAATCAATGAATGGTATTGGGGAAACTGGATAGCCACACACACAAAAAAAAACTATGAAATCTGACCCCATCTCATGCCTTGTTCAAGAAGCAATTCAAAATGGATTCCAAAGCCTAATCCTAAAACTGTAAATTATAAAATTTCTTTTTTTGTTGTTTGTTTGTTTTGGCAGGTCATGGGGCCTGAACTCTGGGTCTGGGCACTGTCCCTCAGCTCTTCAGCTCAAGGCTAGTACTCTACCACTTGAGGCACAGCGCCACTTCTGGCTTTTTCTGCTTATGTGGTGCTGAGGAATCGAACCCAGGGCCTCATGCATGCAAGGCAAGCACTCTACCACTGAGCCACCTTCCCAAACCGTAAATTATAAAATTTCTGAAAGAAAACATAAAGGAAAAGTTCCAGGTTGTGGGTCTGGACAAGGAATGTAAGTCCAAAAGCACAATGACAAATGGCAATGGTATACATTAGCAAGAAAATAATTAACAAAATAAAATTATTTTAATATTTTAATAGACCGCTCAATGCACATAGACAAGATGTGAAAATTAACTTTGCCAACCTTACCACACTGATCTATAAGATATGCCCTTTCTCTAAGGATCAGTTAACAAGGATCAGGGAAAAAACTAAATGTTTTGGTTAAGTGAAGAATTTGCAGTCTGCAAGATAATGAGTCCATTAAGAACAGGATGGGAAGTCCCACAGTTTAGTTAACTAAGTTGTGTGTTCAGTGGAGCTACTGGCATAAAAAGGAAATTGTTTGAAGCAAATTTAAAGTCATTTCTCTGGCAGAGCATTTCAATCCCTCTTATTCTCTTTGGCCATTTGCTCCTACTCACTATCCTACTACTGATCACAGGATACATAGTCACAGACTCACAGTGAACATTAAATCTCAAGCTAAAACATGTTTTTAAAAGGCACTTTTGTTTCACTGGGGAAGATGACTATAGACAGTGTGAGTTAGAAGTATATCCAGAGACTACTGCTGTCCAACTTTATACTTTCTGCAAACACACACACACATATCATACCAAAACATTGTATTCATAACCATCTCACTCTAAAATCACATTCAATGACTGGATATCTTTAACATCTCCAAAACAAATGCTACCAATTCTTTATTATTATTATAAAGGTGATGAATGGGGGAAGGGTTACAGTTACATAGTAAGGTAATGAGTACATTTCTTATTGAACACTCTTACCCCCTCCCTCATTTTCTCACACTATCCCTTCCCCAATCTCCTCCCCCCTCCACATTATAAAGTTCATTTCCAACATAGTTTCTAGTGGGTGTCACTGTTGTGTTAGTGTATCCTTTGCCCTGCTGTTTCTGTGATTCTCTTTCTCTTCCACAGATCAGATAAGTTTATATATAAGACAAAGAGAACAGAAAACTAAAACAAAACATACAAATAACTGCAAACAGAACACAATAAGAACCTCTTGTTTCCAATTCTTTGAATTCATTTTGATATGCTTCATTATGTACAGTCCTATATGGACTTAGCCATTGGACTATTTGGGATCCCCTGCTAAGACTATCATAGACATTTCCTAGTTATTACAAATGAGAGAAAACATGCAACCTGCACTTCTTTGGACCTGGCTTACTTTGCTTAATATAGTTTTTTCCAGGTCTTTCCATTTCCTTAAAAATGGGCAATGTCATTGTTTCTGATGGAAACATAGAACTCTATTGTGCATATATACCACATTTTTTGATCCATTCATCTACTGAGGGGCATCTGGGTTGGTTCCATATCTTAGTTATGGTAACTAATGCTGCAATGAACATGGTTGTGCTGATAGCTTTAGTATAGCCTTCTTTGTGGTCATTGGGTAATTGTCCATACCATACCAATTTTTTTCTTAATAATTTTTTATTGAGATTAAGTGATTATATAAATTTCACAAATTTCACAGTATTGTGGGATAGTGATAATTAAGTCACAAACATTTTAACCTTCACAAGGCAAATTGTCATTATCATGGCTTATAATGTTTGTGAATTCTATAAGCTTTGACAATACAACTATTTCTTCCCCGTCGGGTGATATGTGCATTGCTTTCCTTTGCTTAGTGTGAGCTGTTCCCTCTCTCCCTCTCACTCCCTCCCTCCCATCACTGCCCTTGATTTGCTTAATTTGTTTTCATCAATAGCCAGTGCAGATGATGGGCCCCTCTGTTGTATATTTTCCCTGTTGCCCTCTGATTCTGTGTTTTCCTCCTAGCTTCCCTCAGATGTGCAGAAGGTAAAATAAAAGAGCCTTCCATAATCTCTCAAAACTGATGGAATTCCTGATTGAAGCAATTGTACACACCTAAAAGGAAAAATGCAACTAGGAAAATATAGGAAAGAATAAATCCTAGTAGATGGGTTCATAAGCAAGAATCAGAAAAAAGCAAAATATTTTCTTTAAGAAAAACACCATGAATAACATGTATTGCTATCTATCTTTAAGTAATAACTTTAAATGTTAATGAACTCAGTTCTTCAACAAAAGATAAAGTCTCACAGGTTGGATTGAAAAACAAAGCCTAACCTCTAGTTGCTTACAGGAAACACACCTCACTGACAAAGGACAAAGTCTTAAATGAAGATGATGGATAAAAAGAATTTTCCAAGGAAATACATTCCCAATCCAAGAAAGAGTAGTTAGTTATACATACAGATGAAAAAGGAAATTTCAAAATGAAATTAGTCAGAAAACACAAAGAATGCAAGTTGATATTGATCAAATAATTGATCAAAAGATAATTTACACACTAAATTTTGGGACAATCAGTTTCATTAAGCAAATATTACTGAACATAAACACCCAAATAAATCATTTCAGAATGATAATAGATCAACACATTGCCTCTCTCACAAATAGGTCATTCAAGCCAAAAATAGAGAAATCTCTAAATATCATACTGTATCATACGTAGACTTAACAGACATCTACAGATGCCTACCTAGCAGCTACAAGAGTTAATGTTGTGCAAGTATTCATACAACCTTCATCTGTCAACAGATTCATTGTCCTGTCTACCAAAGCTCCAGTGACATCTGTCATGGAAACGATGCAAGATCCTTAACACCAAAACCAAACTTACACAGAAAGAGAACATCCTGGAGGCAAGAACTACAGCAATCAGAATATGGTACTGACAACAACAACAAAAAAAACAGACTAATGGAACAAGAAGTAGCAGAAGATAACCCAAAAATAAATCTATATATTTACAGTTAATGATTATTTTGTTTGTGTTGGTCCTAGGGCTTGAACTCAGGCCTGGGTGCTACCCTTTGAGCTTGAGTCACAGTTCCACTTCTGGCTTTTGTGTATGGGGTCTGGGGGAGAGGGGGGAGAGGGAGAGAGAGAGCATGCATATGCTGACCTTGGGCCTTGAACTCTGGACTTTCACACTGTTCCTAAGCTGCTTTTGTGCTCAAGGCAAGTGTTCTATCCACTTGAGCCACAGCTCCACTTTTGGATTTTTTTGATAGTTTATTCGAGTCTCACGGACTTTTGTACCCTAGCTGGCTTTGAAATACAATCCTCAGATCTCAGCCTCCTCAGTAGCTAAGATTACAGGTATAAGGCACCAGCACTGGCAATTTGGGGGTGGTTAATTGGAAATAAAAGTCTCATGAACTTTTGTGCCAGGGCTGACTTTGAACCGTGATACTCAGATCTCAGCCTCCAGAGTCACCAATGCTCAGCAGTTAATGACTTTAGAAAAAGAAAGAGAAAAGAAAGAAAAGAGGGGAAAGGAAAATAAAATGAAAGGAAAGTGAAAAATAGGACAAAAAGAAAATAAAGGGGAAATGTGCTGAGAGCACTCAAAAGAAACTACAGTGCTACCAATACAAGGATGTTGAAAACTGAATATTGATATGCCGAAGATGGAATTCTACCATTATCTTACATCGTATATAAGAAATCAACTAAAGTATAGACAAAAGACCTAATTATAAAATTCACAATTGTAAAACTACTAATAGAAAACAGAGGAAAAGGGGCTGGGAAGGTGGCTCAGCAGTAGAGTGCTTGCCTTGCAAGCATGAGGCCCTGGGTTCGATTCCTCAGCACCACATAAACAGAAAAAGCCGGAAGTGGTGCTGTGGCTCCAGTGGTAGAGCGCTAGCCTTGAGCTGAAGAGCTGAGGGACAGCGCCC
>NW_012267354.1:2133032-2157517 GCF_000151885.1 Dipodomys ordii
ATGGTAAATAATGCTGCAATAAACATAGTTGTGGTGGTAGCTTTAGTGTGGTCTTGTTTGTAAGCATTTGGGTAAATGCCCAAAAGTGGGATTTCACAGCCTACTTTTAAAACGGACAAGGACCCAAAAGAAAATATATAAATGGCTAATAACTGTATGAAAAATGCTGAACAATACTATCAGAGAAATTCACTCTGACCTATTACCTCCCACTTGTCAGAATTGTAATTATCAACAGTACAAGAAAAGAAGCCAGGCTTGGTTTCATGTGCCTGAAGTCCTATACCACCTGTCTCAAAGACAGGAAGGAAGGAAGGAAGGAAGGAAGGAAGGAGCCTGGTGTCAATGGTTCACTCCTGTAACTCTAGGTAGTCAGGAAGCTGAGGTCAGAGGGTTATGGCTCAAAGATAGCTCAGGCTGGCTTATCTCCAGCTAACTGCCAGAGTGGAGCTGTGGCTCAAGTAGTAGAGCTCTAGCATTTAGCACAAAAGCTCAGGGACAGCATCCAGGCCCTTAGTCCAAGTTCCAACACTAGCAAAAAATGAATAAAGAAGAAAAAAGCAAGATGGAAGAGGAAGAAGGAGGAGGAAGTGGGGAAGGAAGAGAAGAAGGAGAAGTAAGGGAAGGAGGAAGAGGGAGGAAAAGAGAGGAAAGAAGGAAGAAAAGGAAGGAGGGAAGGAAGAAGAGAGGCAAGAAGGAAAGAAGGGAGGAAGAGAGAAACAAAGATAAATGTTGGCAAATATGTAGAAAGGAAAAGGAAACTAGACTTGTACACTTTTGGTAAAAAGGTAAATTGCACAGGCATTTCAAAAAACAGTATTTTGTTAAATGAGCGAGGCATAAGAAGACAAGGGCCACAAGATCTCACTCAGGATACAAATTCTAGTTACTCTATCTAGTAGGATAGGAAGGAGAATAAGCAAAGTGAATCAAAGGGTACAAAACTACAGTTAGAAACAAGAAACTCAATGCATGGTTGCACATCAGGGTGACTATAAATAACAGTAAAGTGCTATATGTTTTAAAAAGCTAAAAATAAGTAAGTTCTATAACTATAAAGAAATTATGTTAGAATATATAATTTCTTAATTTTATTTTATTTTGTTGTAAAGGTGATGTACAGAGGGGCTACAGTTACGTAAGTAAGGTAATGAGTACATTTCTTGTCGAACATTGTTATCCCCTCCCTCATTTTCTCCCACTTTATCTCCATTCAATCCCTCCCAATTGTAAAGTTCATTTCCAACATATTGTCTTGTGAGTAGCACTGTGACATTGGTTCACCCTTTGTCTTTTGTCTCGTCATTTTGTTATTCCCCTCTCTTCCCCAAATCAGATAAAGGTATATACAAGACACAGTGTACCAGAATCACAAACAGTGGCTGCAGGTAATAAACCAAAGGGAGAAAAAATGAAAGAAATAAGAATAACTTCACAATGAACATTAAATACAACAATAACAACAACCAAAAAGAAACTTCTTGTTTAAATATCTTGGAATTCATTTCAATTAGTATCATTTGATATGATCATATGCACATAACTATTGACCTATTGTGATCCTCTGCTTTGACTGTCCTAGACATATACTTATTATTAGAAATGAGGGAAACCATGGAGCCTATGTTTCTTTGCGTCTGGTTTACTTCACTTAATAAGATTTTTTTCCAAGTCTTTCCATTTCCTTAAGAATGGGACTGTCATTCTTTCTGATGGAAGCATAGAATTCCATTGTGTATGTATACCACATCTTCTTGATCTATTCATCTACTGAAGGGTATCTGGATTGGTTCCATATCTCAGCTTTGGTGATTAATGCTACAGTGAACATAGTTGTGCTGGTAGCTTTAATTTGGTCTTGTTTGTGATCATTTGGGTAAATGCCAAGGAGTGGGACTGCTGGACCATAGAAGAATTCAAGGTTTTATCTTTTTTTAACATATATTTTTATTGTGAAGATAATGTACAGAGGGGTTACAGGTACATAATTAAGGTAATGAGTACATTTCCTCTCAAGCATTGTTACTCTCTCCTTTGTTTTTCACCTACCATCCCTCCTCTCCCCACCTCCCCAAGTCCTCCCTCCCCTCCACCCAAGTTGTAAAGTTTGTTTTCAACATAGTGTCTTGTACATCTCATTGTTATAATGGGTCAACCTGTATCCTTGTTTCACCATTTTGTTATTTCCCTTATCTCCCCAAATTAGAAAAATGTATATACAAGATGCAGGGTATGGAATCAAATACAGTGAAAACAGGGGTTATACTATGGGGAAGAATAAACAAAAGAAACAAAAGAAAGCACATAGTACATTATCAATACTTTAAAAACAAAAGCAACAAAGAAAAAAACCTCGGTGTCCTTATCTTGGGGTTCATTTTGCTTAACACCATCTTATATGGTCATAGGTGCATAGCTTTTTACCTTTTCTACTTGTCTGGTAAGATTATCTTAGATGTATACTAGTTATTGTAAAAAAGGGAAACCATGGGACCTATGTTTCTTTTTTTTTTTTTTATCGGTCGTGGGGCTTGAACTCTGGGCCTGGGCACTGTCCCTCAGCTCTTCAGCTCAAGGCAAGCGCTCTACCACTTGAGCTACAGCACCACTTCCGGTTTTCTGGTGGTTTATTGGAGATAGGAGTCTCACAGTCTCTCCTGCTCGGGCTGGCTTTGAACCGCAATCCTCAGATCTCAGCCTCCTGAGTAGCTAGGATTACAGGCGTGAGCCACCAGCGCCCGGCGGACCTATGTTTCTTTGGGCCTGGCTTACTTCACTTAGTATAAATTTTCCAAGTCTTTCCATTTCCTAACAAATAGGGTAGTGTCATTCTTTCTGATGGAGGCATAGAATTCCATTACACAGAGAGAGAGAGAGTTGCCACATTTTCTTGATCCATTCATCTACTCAGGAGCATCTGGGTTAGTTCCATATCTTAGCTATGAAGAATAAGGCTGCGATAAACATAGTTGTGCTGGTAGCTTTAGTGTAGCCTTTTGATCATTTGGGTGAATGCCCAGGAATGGAACTGCTGAATCATTGGGGAGCTCTAGGTTTAGTCTTTTGAGGAACCTCCATACTGCTTTCCAGAGTGGTTGAACACATTTAGATCCCCACCAACAGTGTAGTAGCATTCCCTTTTGGGCACATCCCCACCAGCATCGACTATTATTTTTTTCTTGATAATGGCCATTCTAACTGGGATGAGGTGGAATCTCAATGTGGTTTTGATTTGCATTTCTTTTATAGGCAGAGATATTGACCATTTCTTTGTGTGTCTACTGGCTATTCCTCTCCAGAGAAATCTCTTTTAATTCATTAGACCACTTATTAATAGGGAGCTTGTTTCAGGATTTGTTATTGGAGATTTAATTATCTGAACTCTAGGTACATGAGGCCCTAGTGTGTTGTAAAGCTAGTGCAGATCTTCTCTCAATCTGTGGGCTTTCCATTTATCTTGCTAGCTATGTTCTTCCCCATGCAGAGGCTCTGCAATTTAATAAATCCCATTTATGTAGCCTTTTTTATTTGTTATGTTTCTGTATCTTTATTTAGGAAGTTTCAACCTGTGCCAAAGAGTCTTAATGTGTCCCCTATCCTTTCCTGTAATATTTTCAGGGTATCTAATCTTACTTCTAGGTCCTTAATCCATTTGGAGTTGATTTTGGTACAGGGTGATATATAAGGATCGAACTTCAGTTTCCTACATGTATATAGCCAATTCTGCCACCACCATTTGTTGAAGAGGCTGTAGAAGACATAATTTTATGATGATTTAAACTTTACACAATGTACATGTGTATCAAATATTGAAGGGTAACTCTAATATGCATAGTTTTGTTTTTATGTGTCTACACAACCTTAATTTAAAATAATATTGCACTGCACACACACACACACACACACAAACCTATATGAGCCAGCTGCCAGTAGATCTCACATGTAATCCTAGCTACTCAGCAGGCTGAGGTTTGAGGATCAAAGTTCAAAGCAAGCCTGGGTAAGAAAGACTTCATGGTTCATATATTCAGTTAACTGCCAAAAAGCCAGAAGTGGAACTGTGGCTCAAGCAGGAGAGTGCTAGCCTTCAGCAAACAAGTTCAGTCACAGCACACAGACCTTGAGTTCAAGCCCAGAACCAGCACACATGCGCGTGCGCGCACACACACACACACACACACACACACACACACACACACAGGGTCTATACGATGATAATGACTAGGAGATGGGTCTTAGTTTAGTTAAATAGTCATTGAATAAAAGATATCTGAACAAGAGTTTCAACAAGGAACACCACTTGGAAATTCAATCTTCCAGGCCAAAATGAAATCACTACAAACATCTTTTAAATCCTTCTTCTCTGGAATGTCAAAGGGATTTTTTTTAATGTGTTAGAAGGAGAGACAAATGAATTAGTCCTCAAAAATCATGGCAAAAAATCTGAACTTTATCCTAAGTGCCTAGGAAGGCTTGAAAGGTTGCAAATAGGTAAATACAAATATTTTTAAGTAAAAGAAGAAAGAAAGAAAATAATTGGTGAATTTTTGTTGTTTCTTTGTTTTCTGTGCAAGCCAGACTATCCTCCTGCCTCAGCCTCTTGAGTGCCGAGGTTACAGGCATGAACCACATGTTTAGTTTTCTCTTTTTATGCCGGTCCTGCAGCTTGAACTCAGAGCCTGAGCTCTGTCACTGAGTTGTTTGGGGGTTATTTTTGTTTTGTTTGTTTGTTCGTTTCTTTGCTCAAGGCTAGCATTCTACCACTTGTGGAGCCACAGCTCCACTTGCAACTTTTCTGCTGATTAATTGGAGCTAAGAGTCTCATGGACTTTTCTCCACCAGCTGCCTGCAGACCAGGATCTGAGAATTGACACCAACACCAGGCTTGCAACATGTCATTTTGTTTGATTAGTTGGTTTGGTTGTTTTATTCTTTGTTGTTTTTTTTTTTGTTAGGTTAGGTTAAAATACTTTTGGCTGTCATGTTAAAGGGTTAACAAATTCACTTAGAGATATATAATAAGAGGCATCTGTGCAATTTAGAAGAGGGTAGAATAGAAAAAAAAAGGAAAGAAAATAACCAGAGTTGGGGATGGCTCATGTTTTGAAAGTGCAGGCAGAGAAATAAGGTTTGCACATAAAGATCTAGCTGGTAATTGGTAGATGCTGATAGCATGTAATACAATCAATGGGGAAGATAGTTTTATTTGCAGTTCATTCCCCACCTAGAAAAAGATGAACACTTTTCACTTCTCTGGCATTTACCTTTCCTTCCCATTCACATTTTGCACCTGCTTTTTATGTTTCTCTATCATCAAGAGTCATCTGCAAGTTCATTTAAAGACAAAAACAAGCACTAAGCATTGGGGACAGTTTCATCTCCTCACCTGAAGTCACATGGTCAAGAAGGAGGAGTCCTGAGGGGAATTTCTACCTGGCCACACTTTGGGGCAAGCAGAGTTGGCAGTGGCGTGGCAGGTAAAGCAGGGGAGAGCAGCAGCCATGGAAGGCAAACGCTTAAACAGTATCTGTTTCCACACTGAGGACTCTGCCATGGTGTAGACGTAGGACATCAAGGTAGCTCGGTGTGAATTGTGGGAACATCAGTCTCTAGTATTTCTTATAAAATCGTGTGCCTGGGCTGGGAAGCATCTATAGAAAATTAAAGAAAAGATTTAATACCTATGTATGCTGATTCAACAGATTTCCTCTCAGAAGCCTGAGGGGAGAAAAATATATTGTAAATAAGAAATCTTCCCTTATCTACATTATAGAGGAAAGGGTAAAATTATTACTTATTAAAAGGGGAAAATGTGAAGCCATTTCTTGATCAGAAACTTCATATATAGATCAAACATCATAGAAAGATTAAACAGCAGATGAAGAATTGGAAGCATTTCTTACTAGTAAACAGATGTGACCAACTTGACTGTTTTCTTCTTGATGAACATGTAAATTATTCCACGATTGCCTTTTATAGACAATCATGTAGAGAGTGTTTATATGATTATCCTGTCATACATGGATGTAAATATATAAAGGATAACATTTTAGAAATGAAAAAAAAGAAATATTTGTCCTTGAAGATGGTGGGTTTAGGAAGGGCTAAGATTTTTTTCAACCATTTATAATTGTTCTAATGTAATATATTAAAAGTATCTAAGGATTTGTTTTTACTTGAAACTTTATGTGGAAGAGTGATGTGAAGGTGACATTCATCAAGATTCATTATATTCATAAACTACTTTGTTGAATGACAACTCCTTGGTACAACTACTTAAAAATAAAAAAGAAAATTAAATAAGAAAAAGAAAATTTTCTGGGCCTGGGCACTGTCCCTGTGCTTTTTAGCTCAAGGCGAGTGCTTTACTGCTTGGGCCACAGCACCACTTCCTGTTTTCTAGTGGTTTATTGGAGATAAGACTCCTGGGCTGGCTTTGAACCGCGACCCTCAGATCTCAGCCTCCTGATTAGCTAGGATTCAGGTGTGACCCACTGGTGCATGGTTTTAAAGACTTTTATGAAGCAGAAGGATTTCTAGCCCTTCCTGGATTTAGCTAGGCATGGGGAGGCTGTAGTAATCATGAAAATTATTCAGGAATTCACAGCATGAAATTTGCTGTAATTTTTAAAGAATTTTCCCTTTTTGTTTCTTATTAGATACTTTTAAATAACATTTGTTTTATTTAGACATTAGACAAATTACACCACTAATATGTCTGTCAAAATAAATATTAGTTTCTCTGCTCGGATATTTTAGAGCTTAATTGATGTATGAGAGGCTGCATCAGATATTAGAAAACTATTTTTCTTTCAAACTGAATCTATAGCAGAAGGCTTATTGTTTTTAAAGAGATAATTTTCAGAAAAACATGAAGTCACTTTGAAAACAACTATTTAACCAGTATTTTAACCAGTTAATCTTGCAAACATTATACTTTTGAATTATAGCCACAACTTAAAGAAATTTCTTCATAATCTTCAGGAAAAACATTGAAAATGCGTAGCCAACAAAAAGCAAAACTTCTTATAGTATGCCTATGCAGAAAATGAAAGAGCAGAGAGAGGGGGCCAGTTTGATATTTTTTCAATCAAATATCTCTCCTTAATCCTTTACCACTTTTTTGAGCTGATTGACATTTAAAAAAAACTTCCACAATTTTTGTGTTTACTGTGAGTTTGGTATGAAGACATCACCACAATCTGTCAAAAAGCTTTCTTCTGCAATCTTTGGGTGTGGGTAAGTGGGTGTAGATGTGGTTTTGGATGTGCTATCTGTGTTGGTTATGGTAATGGTGATGATGACAATGGTGATGATGATGATAATGATGATGCTGATGATAGTGACAATATCATAAAGTTTACCTTCCTATCAAACTTGTGAATGCTTACTGAATGCCAGTGGCTGGTGCCTGTAATCCTGGCTACTCAGGAGGACAAGCTGTGAGAGTCAAGGTTTAAAGCCAGTCCAGAAAGCAAAGTCGATTTGACTCCTATCTCCAAAAAAAGATGGAAGTGGAGCTGTGGCTCAAGGGGGAAAGCACAAAAACTCAAGGTCAGAGCCCAAACTATAAGTTCAGGCCTAGGATTGGCACAAAAGGGGAGAGGGAGGGAACTTGTAAGTGTCCAAAGTAGTACTGAATGGAGCCTTCTCTATGTTATTTTCCTTCAGATGGGAGATTGTCCTCATAGGTACCCCTGTGTGATGGGTACCTCTGACAGTGGTCCACTGGTCATCTAACCAATTGCTATAGATTTTGGCAGTTCTGAGATACTCACGTGAGTATAAGGGCAGTGGATTTGTACAGAACAAGTGAGTGACGCTGAGCTCCTTCTTTCAATATAAGATCTGTGTTTTAAATTACTTTCAGCAAACTGAATATGGTCTTTGTTATTATATAGATGTGATATATATATATATATATATATATATATATGTATGTATACACACACACACACACACACACAATGGAATTCTATGTCCCCATCAGAAAGAATGGCATTGCCCCATTTGTTAGGAAATGGAAAGACTTGGAAAAAATTGTATTAAGTGAAGTAAGCCAGTCCCAAAGAAACATAGGTCCCATGGTTTCCCTTATTTGCAATAGCTAGTAGATATCTAAGACAAGCAGAAAAGGCCAAAAGCTATGTATACATGACCATATAAGATGATGTTAAGTAAAATGAACCCCAAGAGAGAGACATGTGTTTTTTTCTTTCTTGATTTTTTTAACGTACTTATAATGTATTAAGTGATTTTTTTTTGTTTCTTTTGTATGTTCTTGTCCCATGGTATAACCCCTGTTTTCACTGTATTTGATTCTGGTGACCTACATCGTCTATATACACTTTTCTAATTTGGGGAGGGGAAGGTATAAAACAAAATGCTTAAATAGGGATACAGGTTGACCCAATGTAACAATGAGATGTACAAGACACTATGTGAAAATGAACTTTATAACTTTGGTGGGGGGGGAGGGAGTTGTGGAGGCGCAGAGGGAAGGGATGGTAAGGAAAAAAGGAGGAGGTAACAATGCTCAATAGGAAATGTACTCATTTCCTTCCTCATGTAACTGAAACCCCTCTGTACAGTATTTTTACAATAAAAATCATATTTTAAAAATCACAGTTCATGTTCATCTGCCACTTAACTACCACCACATTCAGCTAAGATCCAAAACATGAGTCTAAGTTTTTAATGTAAAATAATGCCACCTAGTAACTCAATGTGATTTTTCATTCCTACATGTGCCTTTTCATCTATTAAACAATATATTTTTAGATATAGACATGTTTTGGGTATAAAGAGGGGAAAGTAAATATCTTGTCTGCTTTAAGATTTTTAGACTAGCTGGGAGCTGGTGGCTCACACCTGTAATCCTAGCTGTTCAAGGGGCTGAAATCTGGGGATCACAATTCAAACCCAGCCCAAGGAAGGAACATCTGTGAGACTCTTAGCTCCAATTAATTACAGAAAACCAGAAGTGGAATTGTGACTCAAAGTAGTAGACAGCTAGCAAAAGAGCTCAGGGACAGAGCCCAGGCCCTGTGATTAGGCCCCACGACTGACCAAAAACAATGTTTTTGGCTAGGAAAAGGAAGAATATTAAACATTCGCCAATGTATTGAATTAATCTAATTTAGTATAATAACAATTGTGGTAACTGAAAATTATTCAGGCACCCTATGTTGCAAGCACTATTCCTGATTCTCACTCCTAATCTGGACATCTGTATCTCCCTTTTTTGGGGGGGGGGGTCCGGTTGTGGGGCCTGAACTCTGGGCCTGGGCGCTGTCCCTCAGCTCTTCAGCTCAAGGCTAGCGCTCTACCACTTGAGCCACAGCGCCACTTCCGGCTTTTTTCTTTTTGCTTATGTGGTACTGAGGAATCGAACCCAGGGCCTCAGGCATGCAAGGCACGCGCTCTACCACTGAGCCATCTTCCCAGCCCCTGTATCTCCCTTTTTTATGGATGAAAACATTGAGCTCAGCAGTGCTTTGTATATTTACTGTAATCACATAGAGATGTAACAGGAAAAGAAGAGAGAGGAACAAGAGTTCTTACATTCCATGTTCTACTGGCTCGCTGGAAGAAGTCTTCATACATGACATGAGATATCAAACAAAAGCAATCTATATTTTCTGGTATCTCTTTACACAAGAAGCATTTTAGAGGTTTCAAAAATAGAGGTTATCTGGAAAATGAGTTTTAAAATGTTTTTTTTTTGAAGAAAACTGAGATAAATCATGTGATGTAAATGGGCAGAAGGTTTTGGGAGCTAAGTACAAGGAGGACACAGGAGCCAAAGAATGCAGGTTGCAGGGCACTAGTGGCTCACACCTGTAATCCTAGCTACTCAGGAGGTTGAGCTCTGAGGATTACTATTCGAATCCAGCCTGGGCAGGAAAGTCCATGAAACTTTTCTCTTCAATTAGCCACCTAAAAAGCTTGGAGTGGTTTGAGTAATAGAACACTAATTTTGAGCAAAAAAATAAAAGCTAAGACAACATCCCACACCCTGAGTTCAAGCTCAAGGACAAGCACACACCACATACAAAAAAAAATAGTGTTTATTAAAAGAATGGAAAGCAAATGATAATGTTCAGTGGGTGGATAATAAGCCTATTGAATTTTGTAAGTGTAAAGCCATGATAGAGACATAAAGAGTAAACAATATCATCGGGACCTAGAAAAGAGATTATTTGAAGTTTGGATTAAGGTTGTGGGGGTGAATTTTTTATTCCTTTGCATTAAAATCTCCAAGACTTAGTAATAAGACAGGTTTAGGATGGGAAAAGTAAAAGCCCAAGGATAAATATCACACCTCCTACCAAATAAACTGGGTGATCAAATTCTCTATTCACTGAGGTATGAGAAAGCAGGAGTTCTTTCTTTCACTCTGACAGTAGACAAAGAGCTTACTTTTATAAGTAAATGCACTAATAAAAGAATATGGTCACTTTATCATGCTAACTAGCATTGTTTTTCAAAAAATCATAAGGTCATACCTTTTAGAACCATATCAATTCCAAGCTTTCAAATCTGCATGTCACAAAATTTTGATTCTAGGTAAGAGTAAAATCTAACCTTTAACAAATTGATATAACAGAATCTAAAACAGATACATTGCTTGACAGAAATTTTCAACATTTATCTCAGTATTTTTCCAGTATGATGTAATTTTCTGACCTAATTGCTTCTTTTTTTAGTTCTATGTTTTAGCAGGTTATATTTAGAGAGCCTACATGAACAAATTATTTCTTCTTCTGATGTTCTTCTCCTCCTGCTACAATTACTTTCCTTTTCCTTCGCTTACTCCTCCTCTTCTCCATCTAGGGTACAGACTTTGAAGGACTATGGGTCAAAGCAATCACAGTGCTTTACATAATTTTATTCTGCTTGGCTTCTCTGACCATCCCAAACTGGAGAAGATCCTGTCAGGAGTCATCGCCATCTTCTACTTTATTACATTGATGGGGAATACATCTATCATTCTGGCCTCTCTCCTGGATTCTCATCTCCACACACCAATGTATTTTTTCCTCAGGAATTTATCTTTCCTAGACTTATGTTTCACAACCAGCGTTGTCCCTCAGATGCTGGTTAACTTGTGGGGCCCTGAGAAGACAATCAGTTATGTGGGCTGTATCATCCAGCTCTATGTTTATATGTGGTTTGGCACCATTGAGTGTCTTCTTCTGGCTGTCATGTCCTATGATCGTTTTACAGCCATTTGTAAGCCCTTGCATTATTTTGTAATCATGAACACACAACTATGCCTCAAGATGATTATCATGGTCTGGAGTATTAGTTTGGCCAATTCCGTAGTATTATGCAGTCTCACTGTGAATTTGCCTAGATGTGGAAACAACATTCTGGATCATTTCCTGTGTGAGCTGCCAGCCATGGTGAAGATTGCATGTGTCGACACCACCATGGTGGAAATGTCTGTTTTTGCTGTGGGTATTGTCGTTGTCCCCACTCCCCTTGTCCTTATCCTTATATCCTATGGCTACATTGCCAAAGCTGTGCTGAGAATGAAGTCAAAGGCAGGACGGCGCAAAGCAGTGAACACCTGTGGATCTCATCTCACGGTGGTGTCCATATTTTATGGGACTGTTATCTACATGTACCTGCAACCAGGTAACAGTGCCTCCAAGGACAAAGACAAGTTCCTCGCACTCTTTTACTCTATTATCACTCCAAGTCTCAACCCTCTCATCTACACCTTGAGGAATAAGGACATGAAAGACGCACTGAAGAAGCTGATGAGGGTTCACCAGGACTCTGCAAAACTGAAGAGGACCTCGAAATCATAGAAAATATTAAAGCAAATAAAGCAGTACAGTATGCTTTCTAATTAACTTTCATTTTTACTGAAACAACCCTCCAATCACACAGATCAATATATATTATCTTACTGCAATCGTATTGTGGGTACAAACAATATTAGAAACAGTGTGTTAGATCTTTTATGCCTCCAATTATTTGTATGGCCTCGGGATATACAAATCACTAGGAAATTTTGTATTTTCTGAGAATTTAATATACGGGAGTGTTAAACATAAGCTTGAATGAATTTAATTTATTCCACAGCCTGCTTTGGTTGTCTTGTTTCTTTACTTTAATGCTAATGCTCATATGTTACAAAATATAGACCTAAATGTTTTCAAATTTTTTTTTACAAAAAACAAATGAAATAATTAACAAAATGAAATTAACAAAATAAAATGATAACAAATGAAATGAATGACTTTGTATATTTATATTAACTCTTTTATGATGTTTTCTAAACATATGTCTGCTCTGATTGAGGCAATGCACTCTGTAATTATCATAGCTACATCTTAAAAATTTCACTCTATCTTCTATAGACTAGGCATAATGATCTATACATGTAATCCCAGGCACATTAGAGCTGGGGATTGAGAAGAGAAAGATTTGAAGTTAGTCTTGGCAAAAAGTTAGCAAGACCTCATCTTAAAGTTAGTCTTTCTTAAAGGTAGCTGATTCCTGTAGTCCAAGCTAGTTAGGAGACATTGATCCTCCTAATTCTGCCTTCTATCACAGTCACAGGTAGGGTCTGAGCAAAAGCACATGAGGTCCTATCTAAAAAGTAACCTAAAATTAACAAGAGCCAAGGGCATGGTTCAAGTGGTAGAATGCTTGCCTAGTGAACACAAGGTCCTCAGTTCCAATCCCAGTGCTGCCAAAACAAATAGTCTTTTATGAGGGTCTGTACTATTTAGACCTATTACTACTTTATCATTATATATATAGTATTATATATATATATATATATATATATAATATATAGTATTATGCAGTCTCACTGTGAATTTGCCTAGATGTGGAAACAACATTCTGGATCATTTCCTGTGTGAGCTGCCAGCCATGGTGAAGATTGCATGTGTCGACACCACCATGGTGGAAATGTCTGTTTTTGCTGTGGGTATTGTCGTTGTCCCCACTCCCCTTGTCCTTATCCTTATATCCTATGGCTACATTGCCAAAGCTGTGCTGAGAATGAAGACACAAATTTCAGAGTTCTTATGGTGACAACAAAGTAGTACTTATCTCGTATTCATTCATGAGTCTTTTAATCCATGATTGTCTCAACTTTAGTTAAGACTTTGAGACTACTTAGGTTTTTTACCTAGACCTATGGAATTGCAGAGCTGGTGTGAATTGTGACAAATTTAGCAATATTTACTTGCAATGGAAGTTCATAAAATAAATGAATCACTTGTGATCCTTTTGCCTTGATTTGGTATTTAGCTTTTATATAGAAAGGTAATTTTAATTCAACTTTCATATTTTCTGTTATCTGATACCTTTCATTGAAAGTCCACACTTTTAATTATTTTAGTAAATTATCATTTTGTTAGGATACCTTGCTAAAATAGAAAAATAATATTTTTTTCCTCTGTCATTTCATAATTGATAAAATGTAAAGAATCAGGCAGTAGATAATCATTCATTGACTAGAAAAAAACACAGTAATGGTTCACTTCACATATAGTGAATGTAATATAGAATGCTGTTGATATCTTTACTTTCCATATTTACTTCTTTTAGAGCTATCTTTAAAAACAGTTCACTAACCAATAAGCCTACAGAAAAAATTTAAATTTTGTGATCCTGATGTGTGATTAGTATTTCTACCCAACCCTACCAATATCTTTGGAAGTTGTGTTCTTTATTTTCTTTTTTTTTTTTTTTTTTTTCGGTCATGGGGCTTGAACTCTGGGCCTGGGCGCTGTCCCTCAGCTCTTCAGCTCAAGGCAAGCGCTCTACCACTTGACTACAGCGCCACTTCCAGTTGTGTTCTTTATTAATAATCATGGTATATTAACTAACTTTGAATAAGTGAAGTTAGTTCATTCACTAATTTCAATAATCTAAGTATAAAAAATATAATAGGTATGATGAACACTATAATTTATACTGGTAACTGTTTACCTGGGTTTGTCTAACTTTAGTTTCTCTTTGGTATAAGTCTTTCCTGCATTTAGGATAAAAACTAAATATATCCAATATGTGATTCTCCTTTTACTTACCTGAATTTAATGTATATAATTAGATAATTATCACAGGGATAATATCCTTTCAATATGCTAAGCTTCTATAAGTAGCACTTTTGTGAGCTGATTAGCCTAATCACATACTGTAGAATAATAAATGGTTTGAAAAGGTACATGATAACCATAAATAATAATGATAATAAAGTTAAATGTCCTCTTCAAGAGAAGTTTCTTTTCTGACCAAGACAGTATATCAACACATATTAGGATCTATGGACATATCAGATGAATTATTGCTTGAAAAATGAAGTCAATAGGACTCCATCCAATAAGCCAGGCATGAAGGGCATTTTTGCATCCTAGCTATATGCAGAAGGACATAAGTAGAAGGATCGTGATCTGAGGCTCATCTTGGAAAAACTCAAGACTCTACAAGCAAAACAGAGCTGGGAGCATTATTTAAGTGGTATGGTGGCTGTCCAGTAAGCATGAGAGTTAACAGCCCAGTACAATAAATAAACAAATAAGTAAATAAATAAATGGAAGGCAAAGACAAAAGTTAAATTAGTTTGCAGTTTTTGGTTAGTTGCTACATGAATGAAAAAATTATTTTTACTGCTTTATGTGATTTTTATTTCTTTCACTAAGGTTTCTTCTGGGAACTCTATAATAATATTTGATGCTTTGAAGGACCTGGAAACCTTACCATATAATAACCAGAGAAACCAAAAATTATTAGACAGAATAAAGATCCAAGTGACAATTAATGAAGTGGTACTAAAAGACCACTACAAACAATTGATGAAACAGAGTTTTTTTAAGATAAATAAGATTGACAAACAACAAAACTAACAAAAAAGAGACAGAGAAAGCAAATTAATAAAATCAGAGGAAAAAGGATATTACAACACACAAAATTCAGAAAATCAGGGAATATTTGTAAAATTTATGTTTCAATAAACTTGAAAATCTAAAGGAATGCATAAATTTCTTCTAGCTGCATATGCACCATCAAAAATAAAGTGAAATTATTTTGATAAATATTATTTTATATGATCATATATATGCACATTGCTATTGAGCCTTTGTGATTTTCTCCTAAGATTAACTTCCTTGGTCTCACTGTGTGAATGTCTAGAAACCTGTTTATCACATCCCAGTGAATAATTTTTTTGTCTTTTGCCATCCAGTGTGTTTACTTGTAGATGTACAGACATGTTCTATTTTCCACAAATGAAGGAAACTTTGCACCCAAACTTTGGTTTGGGCTTACTTTGCATAATATAATTTTTCCAATTCTTTTTGTTAATTTTCTTTTATTGTCAAGATGACATACAGACGGTTTACAGTTACATAAATAACGTAGTGAGTTACATTTCTTGTCGAACTTGTTATTCCTTCTCTCATTTTTCTCCCATTCTCCCTCCCCCTCAATCTCCTCTCCCACAAATTGTAAACTTCATTCCCAACATATTGTCTTATGATTCTCACTGTTGCATTGGTTTGCCTTTTGTTCCTTGTCCTTTTCATTGCTATTGTTGTTTTAAATGTTGTATGTGATTTCTTAGTTCTTTTGTGATTTTTCCCTATGGTTTATCCTCTGTTGTCACTGTACTTGATTTTGGTACCCTAGGTATTATATATATATGTTGATCTAAATTAGGGGAGGGAAGGGGAACAACAAATGATGAGTCCACGTCTTTTTTTATTTAAATTTAATTGTAGAGGTGATGTACAGAGGAGTGAAAGTTACCTAAGTCAGGTAATGAGTACATTTCTTTTTTGAACAGTGTTACCCCCTTCCCTCATTTTCCCACACCCCTTACAACCCTCCTCCCCTTCCAAGTTGTAAAGTTCATTTCCAACATAATGTCTCATGAGTATCTCTGTTGAATTGCTTCACCCTTTGTTTCATCCTTTCTGTGATTCCCCTTGCCTTTCCTAAATCAGATAAAAATATATAAGACAAAAGGTACAGAAATCAAAAACAGTGACAAAAGAGAATAAACAAAAAGAAAAAAGAACTGAAAACAGTGCAACTAAAAACCTCTTGTTTCCATTTCTTGGAGTTTCTTTCAATAAGCATCACTTTATATGGCTATGAAGCCATTGTGATCCTCTCCTAAGAATGTCCTCCTATGTTTCAATGTGTGCATGTCGAGAAACCTATATAATTTATCATGTCCCCGTATATTTTTTTCTCTTACCATCTAAGCTGTTTACTTGTAGATTTATAGGCACATTCTAGTTACCACAAATGAGGGAAACCATGCAACCTATGTTTCTTTGGATCTGGCTTACTTTCCTTAATATAATTTTTCCAGGTCTTTCTATTTCCTTATGAATGGTACGAGATCTTTTTTCTGAGATGAAAGAAGATGTTTAATTATTTTATGTTTACTTGTTGCTGTTTTTATTTTCTTAGCTTTTGTCTTGTTTGTGAGTTCGTTTGTTTTTAGGAAGGCAAAGGTGTCACAGAAAGGGTAGGACAAAGGGTTAACAAATGTAGCAGTGGTACTCACTAGACACTATGTTGAAAATGAGCTATACATATTGAGGGTGGATACAGGGAGAAAAAACCTGGGAGAGTGAGGGAAAGGAAGGTACTCATTGCCTGACTTATGTAACTGTAAGCCCTCTGTACATCACCTTTATAATAACAAATAAATATATGTACATATATATATATACATTAATGAAGTGAGAGGATATAAAAATTTCAACAGGTCTATAATAAGCAATAACATTGAAGTAATAATAACAAGTTTTCCCAGAAAGAAAATCTCAAAAGTTCACTGCAGAATTCATGTAGTTCTTTAAACAAGAACTTACACCAGTGGTCTACAATCTATTCAATAAAGTGAGAAAGGAATGACACCAAACTTATTCCATGTAATCCAGTATTATTCTGACAAGACTAGATAAAAACCAAACAAAATATATTAAACAACAATTTCTTTGATAAACTTAGATGCCAAATTGTTCAACATAATATTTGTAAACCAAATTCAACAATGTATCAAAGAAATCACACACCATGATCAAATTGGTTCCGTTCCAGTGGATTAGCACATACAAATCAATAAACACGAGTCAGCATGTCATTAGAATCAAGCACATGGTCATCTCAGATGCAAAAAAAGTGCCTGACAATACTCAACCTCCCTTTGTGATAAAAGCCCTGAAAAACTAGGAATGAAGGGACAGCCCTCAAAATAATGATGTGCTAACAACAAAATGTGCAACCAACATTATAGAGAACTCAGAAAAACTGATAGTACTTCCTCTAAAATTGAAAGTGACACAAGGGTGCCAACTCTCTACTTATGTTTAATGTACTTGAATTCTTAGCAAGAACAGTAAGGAAAGAAAAAGAGAACTGAAACAAATAAGAAAAAAAAGAAGCCACATAATCTAGTTTTAGATTCTCTAATCCCACACTTAAAAGACCCAGTGGATCACACCTATTATCCTAGCTACTCAGAAGGCTGAGATTTGACGATTGCACTTCAAAGTAAGCCCAAGTCCATGAGTCTCTTATCTACAGAAAAGCTGAAAGTGGAGTTGTGTCCCAACTAGTAGAGAGCTAACCTTGAGAACAAAAAGCACAAGGACAGTGCCCAGGCCCTTAGTCCAAACTCCAAGACTGTCAAAAAAAAAAGGCCCCAAAAATGCTCTTAGAAAGCTCATAGATCTGATGAATACTTGACAGAATAGCAAGATATATATATATAAAACTAGTAGTTATTAGGAAAATGAAAGTCAAGACCACCATTACATTGATGCATGTATGCCTCTAGTTGGAAATAATTTAAAGGTCTACAGTATCACGTGTTGGAGGAAATTAGAATGGGAGATAATGTACACATATTGAAGATAATACAGGCAGCATAACT
Organism: Dipodomys ordii; assembly: GCF_000151885.1. NCBI lineage: Eukaryota > Metazoa > Chordata > Mammalia > Rodentia > Heteromyidae > Dipodomys > Dipodomys ordii. Next base: position 2,150,953 of record NW_012267354.1, read on the forward strand.
GATAAAGACTGCTTTGCCAGGAAATGAGTAAAGGTTAGTATTTACCTATTCCAGAACTCAGAAATTCCTATCTTATGTACCCAAAAGACATTGTTGCCTATGTATCCCAAGAGAAATAGAGACATGCACTAAATTGTTCAGCAATGACTTTCAGCAATTCAAAATGAATTCCAAGGTCTAATCCTGAGACTGTAATTATAAGACTTTTGAAAGAAATCATAAAGGAAAAGTTCCAGATAGTGGGTCTTGACAAGGAATATAAGTCCAAAAGCACAATGGCAAATGGCAATGGCATACATTAGTAAGAAAATAATTAAACAAATAAAATTATTTTAATTTATTATAATAAGCTCTTAATGCACATGGACAAGCTGTGAAAATTAAATTTGCCAACCTTACCAAACTGATCTATAAGATATGCCCTTTCTCTAAGGATAAGTTAATAAACTCAGATACAATCATTAATTTGGACTGTTTCCTTCAAATAGTTTCAAGAGAGAGGAAACTAAATGTTTTGGTTAACTGAAGAATTTGCAGTCTGCAAGATAATGAGTCCATTGAGAACAGGACTGGAATATGGTTAACTCTACTGTGTGTTCAGCGGAGCTACTAGCCTAAAAGGGAAATTGTTTGAAGCAAATTTAAAGTCATTTCTCTGACAGAGCATTTCAATCCCTCTTAATTTTCCTAGGCCATTTGTTCCTACTCACTATACTACTACTGACCCCAGGATACATAGTCACAGATTCACAGTGAACATTAAATCTCAAGCTAAAACATGTTTTTAAAAGGCACTTTTGTGCAAGGCACCAGTGGCTCACACATATAATTCTAGCTACTCAGGAGACTGAGATCTGAAGATCTTAGTTTAAAGCCAGCCCAGGAAGGAAAGTCCATGACACTTTCATCTCCAATAAACCACCAGAAAACCAGAGGTGGTGCTGTGGCTCAAGTGGTAGAGCCCTCACCTTGAGCTGAAGAGCTCAGGGACAGTGCCTAGGCCAGAGTTCAAGCACCATGACTGACAAACAAAAAAAAAGGCACTTTTGTTTCACTGTGGGAAGACGAATATAGACATATGACTTAGAAGTATATCTAGAGACTACTGCTGTCCAACTTTATACTTTCTGCATTAATTCTGACTAAACTATACACACACACACACACACACACACACACACACACATATCATACCAAAACATTGTATTCATAATCATCTCACTCTAAAACATTATAGCACATTCAATGACTCGATATCTTTAATGTCTCCAAAACAATACTACCAATTCTTTCCTTTTTAGTATTATAAAGGTGATGAATGGGGGTTACAGTTGCATAAGGTAATGAGTACACACTTACCCCCTCCCCATTCCCACTCCCACATCGTTGTAAAGTTCATTTCTAATATAGTGTCTAGTGAGTGTCACTGCCGCATTAGTTCATCCTTTGCCCTACTGTTTCTGAGATTCTCTTTCTTTCCCACAGATCAGATAAGCTTATTACAAAACAAAGGGTACAGAAAACTAAAACAAAACATACAAATAACTGCAAACAGAACATGATGAGAACCTCTTTTTTAATCTTTATTTCTAGATTTTTTTTGGGGGGGGTCCAGTCATGGGGCCTGAACTCTGGGCCTGGGTGCTGTCCCTCAGCTCTTCAGCTCAAGACTAGCACTCTACCACTTGAGCCACAGCTCCACTTCCAGCTTTTTCTTTTTGCTTATGTGGTGCTAAGGAATGGAACCCAGGGCCTCAGGCATGCAAGGCAAGTGCTCTACCACTGAGCCACCTTCCCAGCCCACTATTTCTAGATTTATTATTTTCAGAAACAGAGCTATAAAACACTATTTTAAGTTTACCAACATACATTTTTTTTAAAAAACGGATTAATTCTGTCAGTGTGATTGAGAAATATTATCTGTGTAGTTTTAATTTCAAAACCCCTGAAGCGTGAAGCTAAACATCTTTTTCCATGTTTAAGGGGTTTTTACTTTCTGTTTCTAGCATTTCTTGCTCATTTTTTCCAAAAACAATTCTTACTTTAGAAAATACTTGTATATTAAAAATGGACATGTAGTAGCCAGGTTCTAGGACTTACACCTATAATCCTAGCTACTGAGGATACTGAGAGCTGAGAGTTGTGATTGAAAGCAAGGGCTAGCAGGAAAGTCCATGAGTCCATAATAAGAACCTTTTGTTTCCAATTCTTGAAGTTCATTTTGATATGTTTCATTATATATGGTCCTATGCACTTAGCCATTGGGCTATTGGGATCCCCTGCAAAGAATATCATATACATTTCCTGTAGTGCCCACGTCGCAGGGCCCCCACCAAGAAGACCACCAAGAGTCAGACCTTCCGAAATGCAAAAGCAAGGTTTCATTTAGACGGGCTGCAGCTGGGCCTCGTCCTACACTCCGACACAGCGGAGCCTAGGAGGAGAGCCCTGAGCTAAACATTTGCAGGGCTTATACAGGCAAACAACCAGGTGTTTGGATTACCAACACGTGTTGCTCTGCTAGCTGAGATAAACAAGCAACAAATGGTCACTGCCTCAAAAATGGAGTTACTTTAACCCTTCATTTCTAGGCATTAAAAATGAGAGAAACCATACAACCTGAATTTCTTTGGCCCTGGCTTGCTTTGCTTAATATAATTTTTTCCAGGTCTTTCCATTTCCTTATGAACTGGCAATGCCATTCTTTCTGATGGGAGCATACAACGCCATTATGTATATATACCACATATTTTTTATCCATTCATCTACTGAGGGGCATCTAGGTTGGTTACATATCTTAACTATGGTAAATAATGCTGCAGTGAACATGACTGTGCTAACAGCTTTAGTATGGCCTTGTTTGTGGTCATTTGGGTAAATACACATACCAATTCTTTTATATTCATTTTTCAGCAATCAGATACTTTGATTTTTTTAAAGTGATTCTACTTTTACAAGATCCATCCATTTCTTGTGATTAATAATACCTTCATTATAAACTTATTTTTAGTTTTACTGAGACTCCTTTAGGTTTGTCACAAAAGTTACTTTATATCTTTATATCCAAAGAAACATTTGATTTTATTGGTATTATTTTCATAATTCAATACTAGTAATGTTAATAAAATAATTCAAAATAAAATGCTAATATTAATACTAACAAAAAACTAATAATAAACACACTAAAATAAAGGACTAAATCAGTAGGTAAGTGAACATGCAAATATCTTAAGGGTTTTTTGTTTTGTTTCATTTTGTTGTTTTGTCCATCATGGGGCCTGAACTCTGGGCCTGGGTGCTGTCCCTCAGCTCTTCAGCTCGATATTAGCAGTATCACTTGAGTCCCAGCTCCACTTCTGGCTTTTTCTGCTTATGTGGTGCTGATGAATCGAACACAGGGCCTTATTCAAGTAAGGCAAGCACTCTACCACTGAGCCACCTTCCCAGCCCCAAATATTAACATTTTCTAACTGTTCAATATTTACTTTTTATTTTTAAATTAGCTTACAGCAGTTGTCCATCAGCCTTAGGTATTTCCTACAAAGCAAGATTTGAAACTGAGAAATTCTAGGAACTTGCAAAGCAAGGAAATCCATGTCTGTCAGTCTCAGGATACCCTGAGTACAAGTTGCATTCTATTCATAAAGTGACATGTTGAATTAAAACTAATTTGTACAAATATTAAGCATAACTCTTTTAAAGGAAAGAGCAAACCCAGTGCACAGGGTGCCTCATTATACCCTGCCACAGGGGCAGGTTAGTAGGCCACCACAAAACACAGTTGTGGAGAGCTGCTAGCTGCTTAAATTCCTCAGTGGGTCTGAACCTTAAACCCACAGTCCTATCTGTTTAAACAAAGGGAAAGGACCACTGCAGAAACAAGAGCAAGCCCAGGCCTGCCAGACTGCTCAATGTCCAGCCATCAGCTGTTATCTATGAGTGCTTGCTTCCAGGGCAGGGATAACAACTCTGAACACAGAAACGGCTCCCTCCCACAGGTGATAGACCTCTCCTGGAAGTATTGAAAGATCAGACAACAAGGCAGAACACCTGAGTCCCTCACTTCTCTGCCATCAGTTGCAGACCTCTGTGCCTTGTTTGGTCCTCCACCTCTGATATGGATGTGAGCATATATGACGTTGATATGTATGTTGCCCAATGGGAAACAAAGAGACCTGTGCAGAAAGTGGCAACCTGCCTGGCCCATACTCTACAAAAGCTCATGCTGCCAAGAGCAAATTCTATCACATAAAGAAGCAAAGCTTCTAAGATGTAAGCAGCACAGAAGGAGAAAACTATATGAACCAATCCCACCACCAACCCTCATATAACACCAACCATAAACAAAGAACTACAAGAGACTCCTAGCTACTTTTTCTCTATCTAAGTGGTACCTGGTGCTCTGAGAATGTGGGGGAAAGTTGAGTAGCTGAGCTATCCCCTAACCCAGGGATGAGAAACTGTACAGCAAACTTGCCCCTCACAGAACTGCCTGAATAATGAGAACGCTTCCACTGCACGACTATAATAAAGTCCAGACATTATTACTTCATAATAATCAACAAATGAACAATAATGCTTACAAAAGCATTATAAATATTTTCAAGAGTTAGGATGATCCAAATAAATATCACAATGAATTCCAAGAGAACACAAATTAGCAACTGAATAAAATAAAGAATAAAAGGCAAAATATGAAAGATAAATTCAACAAAGATTAGAAATCCTGAAAAAGAATCAGATTGAAACTCTACATGTGAAAACTCACTAAGTAAAATAGAATACTCATTTAGTAGACTGTCCAGTGAATTAGGATAAATTGAAGACAGGACATCAGGCTTGAAGACCAGGTGAGGTGTTAAAACAGTCAGATTAAGGGCTGGGAATGTGGCTTAGTGGTAGAATGTTTGCCTGGCATGCATGAAGCCCTGGGTTCCATTCCTTAGTACCACATAAACAGAAAAGGCTGTGGCTCAAGTGGTAGAGTGCTAGCCTTGAAGAAAAGAATTTCAGGGACAATGTCCAGGCCCTGAGTTCAAGCCCCAGGACTCACCAAAAAAAAAGTCAGATTAAGAAAAAAATACAAATGATATAGGATGAAAAGTGCAAGCTAAAAGGATAGAAACCATTTCAATACAACAATTTTTAAAAATTAAAACATTAAAAAATAAAAGAATTGAAGTCAATTTCCAAAATCTTGAGACATAGACATACAGAAGGTTTTCAGAACTCAAGATATAAGATATAAGAAATAAAAGATCCAGCGATATGTTGCAGGTAGAACATTCAAGCAAAGAAAAAAATATTGAGGGCTGGGAAAAGGAAGCAAGAAGCCACATGTTAATACAAACCTATGCAAGCTATACTATATTTTATGACGGTAATATAAGGATGGAATAGTGATATAGTTAAGCCATGAAATTAAATAATTGTCTAGCTAGATTATTCCATCCTTTACAACAGAAGGTAAAATAAAAGAGCCTTCCATAATCAATCAAAACTGATGGAATTCCCGGTCACTATACTAGCACTTAAAAGAATTGTAAACACCTAAAAGGACGCAACCAGGAAAATATGGGAAAGAATAAATCCTAGTAGATGGCTTGATAAGCAAGTTAGAATCAGAAAAGAGCCAAATTTTTTTTTAAATCACCATGAATAACATGTAATACTATCTTTAAGTAATAACTTTAAATGTTAATGAATTCAGATCTTCAAAAAAAATCGGGCTGGGAAGGTGGCTCAGTGGTAGAGCACTTGCCTTGCATGCTCAAGGCCCTGGGTTCAATTCCTCAGCACCACATAAGCAAAAAGAAAAAAGCCAGAAGTAGCGCTGTGGCTCAAGTGGTAGTGCGCTAGCCTTGAGCTGAAGAGCTGAGGGACAGCTCCCAGGCCCCGATATCAGGCCCCACGACCCAACCCCCCCCAAAAAAAATATACATATATACAGTCTAGCAGGCTGGATTAAAATACAAGGCCTTGGGAATGTGGCTTAGTGGTAGAGTGTTTGCATAGCATGCAGGAAGCCCTGGGTTCAATTCCTCAGCACATAAACTATAAAGGCCTGAAGTGGACAAGTGGCTCAAGTGGTATAGTGCTAGACTTGAGCAAAAGAAGTTTGGGGACAGTGCCCAGGCCCCGAGTTCAAACCCCAGTACTGAATAAAAAAGGCTTAGGCCTCTAGTTGCTTATAGGAAACACACCTCACTGACAACAGACAAAGTCTCAAATCAAGATGATGGGAAAAAAATTTCCAAGAAAATACAGCCCAAACCCAAGAAAGAGTAGTTATACATACAGATGAAAAAGAAAGTTTCACAAGTCGTTTAAATAAGGATACAGGTAGACTCGTTTCAACAATGAGAAGTACAAGTAGTTATGTCGAAAACGAACTTTACAACTTTGGTGGGGGGGGTGGGGAGGATTGGGTGGGGGGGTAGGGGGAGGATGGGAAGGGATCCGAAAGGGAAACAAAGGAGGAGGCTACAATGCTTGATAAGAAATGTACTCATTATCTTGCCCATGTAATTGTAACCCCTCTGTACAGTATTTTCACAATAAAAAT
>NW_012267354.1:2159367-2195763 GCF_000151885.1 Dipodomys ordii
AAAAAAAAAAAAAAAAGGAAAGAAGGACCCAGGGTCAGAGTTCAGGGCCCACAACCAGAAAAAAAAAAAAAAAGGAAAGAAAATTGTAACCCCTCTGTACAGTATTTTCACAATAAAAATCTTATTAAAAATAAACAACAAAAATAAATATTTAAGATTTTAGGGTGAAAAAAGGAACTATGTGTTTCCCAACAAATAGCATAATATTTCTCTTTCTATCAGATGATTAAAACCCCATGATCAAGCTGCATTGTACTCATACACTGGTATGCTGAATAAAACTCCTTTGTATAACTATGTATAGATAATATGAATGCAAATAAACATCTAAATTTGATTTAAAAAAAAAAAAAGAAAATGACCAGAGTGGGGAAAGGCTCATGTTTTGAAAGTGCAGGCAGGAAGCTGGGCGCCAGTGGCTCACACCTGTAATCCTAGCTACTCAGGAGGCTGAGATCTGAGGATCACCATTCAAAGCCAGCCCTGGCAGGAAAGTTTGCGAGACTCTTACCTCCAATAAAAACCACTAGAAAACCAGAAGTGGTGCTGTAGCTCAAGCGGTAGAGCATTTGCCTTGAGCTGAAGAGTGCAGGGACAGCGTTCAAGCGTGGTGATCAAGCTCTACCACTGATGAGAGAGAGAATGCAGAGAAATAAGGGTTGCACCTAAAGATCTAGCTGGTAATCCGTAGATGCTGCTATCATGTAGTATAGTGAATAAGACTTGAATGATAGCAGGTTTCATATGGTGGAAATCAAGATTTCCATTTTAGCCATGGCCAGATTCATGGTTTTCATTACATCTTTAATTGTAAATGAAATGAGGCCACTGGAATTATGTTTGACATTCAGTGGGGAGGATTTTATTTGCAATACATTCCCACCTAGAAAAAGATGAACACTTTTCATTTCTCTGGCATTTGCCTTTCCTTCCCATTCACATTTTGCACCTGCTTTTTATGTTTCTCTATCATCAAGAGCCATCTGCAAGTTCATTTAAAGACTAAAACAAGCACTAAGCATTAGGGACAGTTTCATCTCCTCACCTGAAGTCACATGGTCAAGAAGGAGGAGTCCTGAGGGGAATTTCTACCTGGCCACACTTTGGGGCAAGCAGAGTTGGCAGTGGCATGGCAGGGAAAGCAGGGGAGAGCAGCAGCCATGGAAGGCAAACGCTTAAACAGTATCTGTTTCCACACTGAGGACTCTGCCCTGGTGTAGACGTAGGACATCAAGGTAGATCAATGTGAACTGTGGTAATGTTAATTTCTAATACCTCTTATAAAATCATATGCTTGAGCTGGGAAGCATCTATAGAAAGTTAAAGAACAGATTTTAATACCTATGTGTGCTGATTCAACAGATTTCCTCTCAGAAGCCTGAGGGGAGAAAAATATATTGTAAATGAGAAATCTTCCCTTATCTGCATTATAAAGGAAAGGGTAAAATTATTCCTTAGTATAAGGGGAAAATATGAAATCATTTCTTGATCAGAAACTTATAGACAGATTAAACATCATAGAAAGATTAAACAGCAGATGAAGAATTGGAAGCATTTCTTTCTTACTAGTAAACAGATGTGACCAACTTGACTGTCTTCTTCGTGATGAACATGTAAATTATTCCACGATTGCCTTTTATAGACAATCGTGTAGAGAGTGTTTGTATGACTAGCCTGTCAAACATGGATGTAAATAGATAAAGGATAAAATTATAGAAATGAATTAAAAAAAATATTTTGTTCTTGAAGATGGAGGGTTTAGGAAGGACTCAGATTTTTCCAACCATTGATAACTCTTCTAATGTCATACATTAAAATTATCTAAGGATTTTTTTACTTAAAACTTTTATATGGGAGGATGACATTCATCAAGATTCATTATATTCATAAACTATGTTGTTGAACTCCTTGGTACAACTACTTAAAATAATAGGAAAATTAAATAATGACAAAAATTTTTAAAGACTTTGATGAAGCAGAAGGATTTCTATCCCTTCCTAGATTTAGCTAAGCATGGGGAGGCTGTAGTAATCATAAAAATTATTCAGGAATTCACAGCATGAAATTTGCTGTAATTTTAAAAAGATTTTCCCTTTTGTTTTTTTAATCAGTACTATTAAATGACATTTTTTATTATATTAGTGGCGTTATTTGCCTACTGTTAGACAGTAGGCAAATAACGCCACTAATAAGTCTGTCAAAATAAATATTCATTTCTCTGCTCAGATATTTTAGAACTTAATTGATATATGAGAGGCTGCATCAGATTTTAGAAAACTATTTTTCTTTTTTTCAAATTGAATCAATAATAGAACTGAGGCTTAAATTATTGTTTTTAATTTGCAGAAAAACATGAAGTCACTTTCAAAACAACTATTTTTTTATATTTTTAGTTTAAAGATATTGTACAGAGGGGTTACAGTTACATGAGTAAGGTAATGAGTACATTTCCTATTGAGCATTGTTACCCCCTCCTTTGTTTTTCCCCCACCTCCCCTTCTCTCTCCACCTCTCCAACTCTTCCCTCCCTCCCCTCAAGTTGTAAAGTTCGTTTTCAACATAGAGACTTGTACATCTCATTGTTACAATGGGTCAACCTGTGTCCTTGTTTGAACATTTTCAAAACTACTATTTTAACCAGAATTTTAATCAGCTAGTCTTGTAAACATTATACGTTTGAATTATGGCCACAACTTAGAGTAATTTCTTCATAATCTTCAGGAAAACATTTCAAATGCATATGCCAACAGAAAGCAAAACTTCTTATTGTATGCCTATACAGAAAATAAAAGGGCAGAGGTGAGGCACCAGTTTGATATTTTCTTTCAACCAAATATCTTCCCCTAATATTTTTTGAGCTGATTGACATTTAAAAAAAAAAAACTTTCAAAGTTTTTTATGTTTACAGTGAGTTTGATATGAAGACATCACCAAAAACTTGGTCAGAAATCTATTACCTCCAAAAGCCCTCTTTGGGTGTGGGTGAGTGGGTGTAGGTGTGGTTTTGGATGTGCTGTGCATGTTGGTGATGATAATGGTGGTGATGATGATGATGATGATAATGGTGGTGACAATGTCATTAAGTCTACCTTCCTCTCAAACTTGTAAGTGCTAACCCAGCACCAGTGGCTGGTACCTATAATCCTAGCTACTAAGGAAGAGAGCTCAGAGGGTCAAAGTTTAAAGCCAGCCCAGACAGCAAAGTCCATTTGACTCCTATCTCCAGTTAATCACCAAAAAAGATGGAAGTGGAGCTGTGGCTCAAGAGCAGAGCACAGAAACTCAGGATCGGAGCCCAAACTATGAGTTTAGGCCAAATAGGAGGGCAGGGGGGGAAATGGACTTTTAAATGCCCAAAGTAGTACTGAATGAAGCCTTCTCTTGTTTTTGCCCTTCAGGTGGGAGATTGTCTTCATAGGTACCTCTGTGTGATGGGTAGCTCTGGCAGTGGTCCACTGGTCATCTAACCAATTGCTATAGGTTTTGGCAGCTCTGAGATGCTCACATGAGTCTAAGGGCATTGGATCTGTACAGAGCTAGTGAGTGACACTAATCTCCTTTCAAAAACAGATCCGTGTTTTAAATTACTTTCAGCAAACTCAATATGGTCTTTGGTATTACATAGATTTTAAAAAATCACATTTTGGGGCTGGGAATGTGGCTTAGTGGTAGAGTGCTTGCCTAGCAGGCATGAAGCCCTGGGTTCAATTCCTCAGTACCACATACACAGAAAAGGCTGGAAGTAGCTCTATGGCTCAAGTGGTAGAGTGCTAACCTTGAGCAAAGTAAGCTCAGGGACAGTACTCAGTCCCTAGGACTGACAAAAAAAATTTAAATTACATTTCATGTTCATCTGTCATTTAATTACTACCACATTCAGCTTAGATCCAAAACATGAGTCTAAGTTTTTAACGTAAAATCATGCTAACTAGTTACTGAATGTGATTTTTCATTCCTATATATGCCTTTTCATCATTAAACAATATATCTTTAGATATAGGACATGTTTTGGGTGTTAAGAGGGGAATGTAAATAGCTTGTCTGCTTTAAGATTTTTAAACTAGCTAGGAACGTGTGGCTCCCACCTGTAATCTTAGCTACTCAGGAGGCTGAGATCTGGGGATCACAGTTCAAACAAAGCCCGAGGAAGGAAAGTCTATGCGACTCTTCAATTAATTACCAGAAAACCAGAAGTGGAGTTGTGGCTCAAAATGGTAGAGTGCTAGCAAAACAGCTCAGGGACAGAGCCCAGGCCCTGCATTTAGGCCCCATGACTGACAAAAAAAGAAAAGTTTTTTTTTTTAGGCTAGCAACAAGGGAGAATACTAAACATTTATATTGAATGAATTTGATTTATTCTAATAATAATTTTGATAACTAAAATTTATTCAGGCACACTATGTTACAAGCACTATTCTGAGCCCCTTTTATTTATTACTAATCTGATTTTTCACTCCTAATCTGAGCACCTATATCTCCCTTTTTTATTTGAGAAAATGCTGAGTTCAGCAGTGTTTTGTATCTTTCTCTGTGGTCACATAGCTATGTAACGGGCAAAGAGAAGACAGAAGCATAAGTTCTTATCCTTCATGTTATACTGACTCACTGGAAGAAGTCCTCATACATGGTATTACAAATCAAACAAAAGAAATCTATATTTTCTAGTATCTCTCTTTGCACAAGAAGCACTTTAGAGGTTTCAAAATAAAGGTTATCCAGAAAATGAGTTTTTTATTTTAATATATATATATTTATTGTAAAGATACTGTAAGGAGGGGTTACTAATACATAAGTAAGGTAAAGAGCACATTTTTTATCGAACATTGTTACCCACTCCTTTGCTTTTCCCCTACCATCCCTTCCCTTCCACCTCCCCAAATCCTTCCTCCCCCACAAAGTTGTAAAGTTTGTTTTCAACATACTGTCTTATACATCTCATTGTTACAATGGATCAACTTGTTGTATCTTTATTTCAGCATTTTTTATTTCCCTTCCCCTCCACAAATTAAAAAAAATGTATATACAAATGCAGAGTACTTGCTTTGTATGTCCCTCTCCCATGGTATAACCCCTGCTTTCATTGTATTTGATGTTGGTTGTGGAGGGGAAGGGCAAAAACAAACCGTTTAAGTAGGGATACAGATGGACCCATTGCAACAATGAGATGTACAAGTTATGTCGAAAACGACCTTTACAACTTTGGCTGGGGAAGGGGGGGAAGGGAGATGGGAAAGGATGGGAAGGGGAAACAAAGGAGGAGGCAACAATGCTTGATAAGCAAGGTACTCATTACCTTGCCAACGTAATTGTAACCCCTCTGTATGGTACTTTCACAATAAAAAAAAATGCAGAGTACTGGAATCAAATACAGTGACAACAGGGGTTCTACCATGGGGAAGAACATACAAGAGAAACAAAAAAAAATCACATAGAGCATTATAAGTATATTAAAAACAAGAGTGACAAAGATAAAACCTTCATGTCCCTATCTTGGGGTTCAGGAAATAAGTTGTAAAATGTTTTCTTTTAAAAAAAAACTGATGGGGAGGGAGGATCGGATAAGGGGAGGTGGGGGGAGGATAGGAAGGGATGGGAAGGGGAAACAAAGAGGAGGCAACAATGCTTGATAAGAAATAAACTCGTTATCTTGCCCATGTAATTGTAAGTCCTCTGTTCGGTATTTTATTTACAATAAATAATAAATAAATAAACTGATATAAGGCAAATAATGTAAATGGCCAGAAGATTTTGGGAGCTAAGAACAAGGAGAACACAGGAGCCAAAGAATGCAGGTTGCAGGGCTCAGGTGGCTCACACCTGTAATCCTAGCTACTCAGGCACTTGAGCTCTGAGGGTTTGAAGCCAGCCTGGGCAGGAAAGTCCGTGAAATTTCTATCTTCAATTAACCACCTAAAAAGCTGAAAGTAGAGCTATGGTTCCAGTAGTAGAGCACTAGATTTGAGAAGAAGAAAAAATAAGCTAAGACAACACCCCCAGAACCTAAGTTCAAGCCCGAGGACCAGCGCACACAAAATAACAAAAAAAAAAAAGTGTTATTAAAAGAATGGAAAGCAGATGATAATTTTCAGTGTGTGGGAAACAAGCCTATTGATTTTTGTAATAGGATAAAGGTATGATAAGGATATAATGTGGATAATAAGCCTATTGAATTTTGTAATAGTATAAAGGCATGACAGGGATATAAACTGTAAACACTATCAGCAGCAGCTAGAAAAGAGATTATCTGAAGTATGGATTAAGATAGTGGTGCTGCATTTTTTAATTGCTTTGCATTAAAATTTCCAAGATTTAGTGATAAGAAACATTTAGGATGAGAAAAAAAACCTAAGGACAAATATCAGACCTCCTACTTAATAAGCTTGGTAATCAAAGATTCTATTCACTAAGGTATAGGAAAGCAGGAATTGTTTCTTTCACTCTGACAGTAGCTTACTTTTAAAAGTATATGCACTAACCAATAAAAGAATATATTCACTCTCATGCTAACTAGCTTCCTTAAAAAATATATCATAAGGTTATATCTTTTAGAACTATGTCAATTCCAAGGTTTCAAATTTGCATGTCACAAAATTTAGATTCTAGGTAAGAGTAAATTCTAAGCTTTAACAGACTGATATAACAGAATCTACAACAGATGCATTGCTTGACAGATATTTTCAACTTTTATCTCTTAGTATTTTTCCAGTATGATGTAATTTACTGACCTAATTGCTTCTTTTTTTTTTTAGTTCTATGTTTTAGCAGGTTATATTTAGAGAGCTCACATGAACAAATTATTTCTTCTTCTGATGTTCTTCTCCTCCTGCTACAATTACTTTCCTTTTCCTTCGCTTACTCCTCCTCTTCTCCATCTAGGGTACAGACTTTGAAGGACTATGGGTCAAAGCAACCACAGTGCTTTACATAATTTTATTCTGCTTGGCTTCTCTGACCATCCCAAACTGGAGAAGATCCTGTCAGGAGTCGTCGCCATCTTCTACTTTATTACATTAATGGGGAACACAGCTATCATTCTGGCCTCTCTCCTGGATTCTCATCTCCACACACCAATGTATTTTTTCCTCAGGAATTTATCTTTCCTAGACTTATGTTTCACAACCAGCATCGTCCCTCAGATGCTTGTGAACCTGTGGGGCCCTGAGAAGACAATCAGCTATGTGGGCTGTATCATCCAGCTCTATGTTTATATGTGGTTTGGTTCCATTGAGTGTCTTCTTTTGGCTGTCATGTCCTATGATCGTTTTACAGCCATTTGTAAGCCCTTGCATTATTTTATAATCATGAACCCACAACTATGTCTCAAGATGATTATCATGGTATGGAGTGTTAGTTTGGCCAATTCCGTAGTATTATGCAGTCTCACTGTGAATTTGCCTAGATGTGGAAACAACATTCTAGATCATTTCCTGTGTGAGCTGCCAGCCATGGTGAAGATTGCATGTGTAGACACCACCACAGTGGAAATGTCTGTTTTTGCCTTGGGCATTGTCATTGTCCTCACCCCCCTTGCCCTTATACTTATATCCTATGGCTACATTGCCAAAGCTGTGCTGAGAATGAAGTCAAAGGCAGGACGGCGCAAAGCAGTGAACACCTGTGGATCTCATCTCACAGTGGTGTCCATATTTTATGGAACTATTATCTACATGTACCTGCAACCAGGTAACAGTGCCTCCAAGGACCAGGGCAAGTTCCTCACCCTCTTTTACACCATTATCACACCAAGTCTCAACCCCCTCATCTATACTTTGAGGAATAAGGACATGAAAGATGCACTGAAGAAACTGGTGAGGGTTCACCAGGACTCTGCAAAGCTCAAGAGGACCTCGAAATCATAGAAAATATTAAGGAAATAAAGCAATGCTCTATGCTTTATAATTATCTTTCATTTTTACTGAAACAAATGACCCTCCAGTCACATAGATCAATATATATAATCTTACATACAATCAACCTGTGGGTACAAACAATATTAGAAACATTGTGTTAGATCTTTTATGCCTCCAATTATTTGTATGGCCTCAGGATATACAAATCACTAGGAAATTCTATATTTTCTGAGAATTGAACATACAGGAGTGTTAAACATAAACTTGAAAGAATTTAATTTATTCCACAGCCTGCTTTGGTTGTTTTGTTTCTTTATTTTAATGCTAATGCTCATATGTTACAAAATATAGACCTAAATGTTTTCATATTTGGTTTTTACAAAAATGAAATAATAAATGAACAAATTGAAATTAACAAAATGAAATAACAAATGAAATGAATGACTTTGTATATTAAATGTTTCATGATGTTTTCTAAACATTCCATATGTTTGATCTGATTGCGACAGTGTACTCTGTAATTGTCATAGGTCCATCTTAAACAATTCACTGTCTCTTATAAACTAGGCATAGTGATCTATACATGTAATCCCAATCTCCTAAGAGTTGGAGATTGGGAAGAGCAAGATTTGAGGTTAGTTTTGGCAAAACGTTAGCAAGACCTCATCTTAAAGTTAGTCTCATTCTTAAAGGTAGTTCATTCCTGTAATTCAAGCTAGTTAGGAGGCATTGATCCTCCTAAGTCACAGGTAGGGCCTCAGCAAAAGCACATGAGTCCTATCTAAAAAGTAACCTAAAATTACCAAGAGCCAAGGGTATAGTTTAAGTGGTAGAGTGCTTGCCTAACAAGCACAAGGTCCTCAATTCAAATCCCAGTGCTGCCAAAAGAAATAGTCTTTCATGAGGGTCTTTACTATTTAGGCCTATTACCACTTCATCATTATATAAAAGAGTAAGACATAAATTTCAGAGTTCTTATGGTGACAACAAAGTACTACTTATCTCATATTTATTCATGAGACTTTTATTCCACAATTGTCTCAACTTGAGTAGAAAGTAGAGATGACTAATTTGAGACCAGCTAGGTTTTTTACATAGACCTATGGAATTGTGGAGCTGGTAATATTTGCTTATAATGGAAGTTCATAAAATAAATGAATCACTTGTGATCCTTTTGCCTTGGTTTGGTATTGAGCTTTTACATAGAAATGTATTTTTTTGTCAGTCCTGGGGCTTGAACTCTGGGCCAGGGCACTGTTCCTCAGCTCTTCAGCTCAAGATGAGCACTCTACCATTTGAGCCACAGTGCCACTTCTGGTTTTCTGATGCTTTATTGGAGATAAGTCTTACGGGCTTTCTTGCCAGGGGTGGCTTTGAACCATGATCCTCAGTTCTCAGCCTTCTGAGTAGCTAGGATTACAGGTGTGAGCCATTGGCACCTGGCTAGAAATGTAATTGTTTAATTAAACGTATATTTTCTGTTAGCTGATACCCTTCTTTAAAAGACCACACTTTTAATTATTTTAGAAAATTTTCATTTTGTTAGGATACCTTGGTCAAATAGAAAAATAATATACTTTCTCCTTTATCACTCATAACTGGTGAAATGTGAAGAGTTGTTCAGTAAATAATCATTCATCGACCAGAAAACAGCACAATAATGGTTCACTTCAAATATGCTGAATGTGATATAGGATGCTGTTGATATCTTTACCTTCCACACTTCTTTTAAAGTTGTCTCCAAAATCACCAACCAATAAAGCTAGCCTACAGAAAAAATTCAAATTTTGTAGTCCTAATGTGTGATTAGTATTGCTACCCATCCCTACCATTATATTTGGAAAGTATGTTCTTACTCTAGTAAGATTGATAACAGATAATGATCATGGCACATTAATTAACTTCAAATAAATGAAGTTAGTTCATTCACTAATTTCAATAATCTAAGTCTAAAAACTATAATAGCTATGATGAACACTACAATGTATACTGGTAATTGTTTACCTGTGTTTGTCTAATTTTAGTTTCTTTTTGGTATAAGTCAAGTCTTTCCTGCATTTAGGATAAAAACTAAAGTAATATTTCCACTATGTGATTCCCCTTTTACTTACTTGAATAAAATGTATATAGTTAGATTATTATGTCAGTGATAATATCCTTTCAATATACTAAATTTCCATAAGTAGCACTTATGTGAGCTGATTAGCCTAGTCACATACTATGGAATAATAAATGGCTTGAAAAGGTAAGTGATAACCATAAATAATAATAATAATAATAATAATTAAGTTAAATGTCCACTTCAAGAGAAGTTTCTTTTCTGACCAAGACAATATATCAACACATATGAGGATCTATGGACACATCAGATGAATTATGGTTTGAAAAAAATAAATTAATAGAGGCCAAGCGCCCATGGCTCATGCCTGTAATCCTAGCTACTCAAGAGTCTGAGATCTCGGGGCTGGGATGGTGGCTCAGTGGTAGAGTGCTTGCCTTGCATGCATGAGGCCCTGGGTTCAATTCCTCAGCACCACATAAGAAAAAAGAAAAAAGCCGGAAGTGGCGCTGTGGCTCAAGTGGTAGAGTGCTAGCCTTGAGCTGAAGAGCTGAGGGACAGTGCCAGGCCCAGAGTTCAGGCCCCACGACCGGACCCAAAAAAAAAAAAAAAAAAAAAGAGTTTGAGATCTGAGGATTGCATTTCAAAGCCAGCCTGAGCAGGAAAGTCCCTGAGATTCTTATCTCCAATAAACCACTCAGAAAACCAGAAGCAACACTGTGGCTCAAGTTGTAGAGCACTAGCCTTGAGCTGGAGAGCTGAGGGATGGAGAACCCCGGAGTTCAAGCCCCATGACTGACAAAAAAAAAATTAATAGTACTTCACCTCAATAAACCAAGCATGAAGGACATTTTTTGGCATCCTAGCTATATGCAGGAGGACAGAAGTATAAGGCTCATGATCTGAGGCTCATCTTAGAAAAAAAAAACTTAAGACTGTACAAGCAAAACAGATCTGGGAGCATTGCTCAAGTGATAAATGTGCCTGTCTAGTAAGCATGAGAGTTAATATGTCAGTATATATATAAATGAACAAATAAATAAGTAAATAAATAAATAGAAGGAAAAGACAAAACTTAAAACAAGTTTGCATTTGTTTGATTTAGGTGCAACATAAATGAATAGATAAGTTATTTTCACTGCTTTATGTGACTTTTATTTCCTTCACTGAGTTTTTTCTGGGAGCTCCATAATAATATTTGATGCCTTGAAGCACCTGGAAGCCTTACCAAATAATAACCAGAGAAACCAAAAATTATTAGACAGAATTAATAAAGATCCAAGTGAAAATTAATGACGTGGTACTAAAAGACCACTACAAACAATTGATAAAACAGAGTGTGTTTTTTGAAAAGATAAATAAGATTGACAAACAACAAAACTAACAAAAAAGAGACAGAGAAAGCAAATTAATAAAATCAGAGGAGAAAGAGGATATTCAACACACAAAATTCAGAAAATCATCAGGGAATATTTGTAAATTTTATGTTTCAATAAATTTGAAAACCTAAAGGAATGAATAAATTTCTTCTAGCTACATATGCACTATCAAAAGTGAAGTGAAATTATTTCGATAAATATTATTTTATATGATCATATGCACATGGCTATTGAGGCTTTGTGATCCTCTCCTAAGAATATCCTCCTTCGGTTTCACTGTGAGAATGTCTAGAAACCTGTTTATCACCTCCCAGTGAATTATTTTTTTTGTCTTTGGTCACCCAGGGTGTTTACTTGTAGATTACAGACACATTCTAGTTACCACAAATGAGGAAACCATGCAGCTTATGTTTCTTTAGTTCATATTTACTTTGGGTGATATAATTTTTAAAGTCTTTTTAAATGTAATTTTATTGTCAAGGTGATGTACAGAGGGGTTATAGTTACATATATAAAGTAGTGAGTACATTTCATGTCAAACTTGTTATACCCTCTTTCATTTTTCTCACTTCCCCCATTGCCCACATCTTCCCCCTACAAGTTATACAGTTCTTTTCCAACATATTGTCTTGTATCGCTATTGCATTGGTTTGCCCTTTGTCTTTGTCCTTTTCATTGTTATTGTTGTTTCTAATATACTATACGATTTCTCATTTCTTTTTGTTTCTCCCCCCCGCCCCCATGGTTTATCCCCTGTTGTCACTGTATTTGATTTTGGTACCCTGGGTATTGTATATATGTTGATCTAAATTAGGAAAGGGAAGGGGAACAACAAAATGGTGAGTCCACCTCTTTCATTTATTTAAATTTAATTGTACAAAGGGCTGAAAGTTACCTAAATCAGGTAATGAGTACATTTCTTTTTGAACAGTGTTACCCCTTTCCCTCATTTTTTCACACTTTTCCCCCTCACAACCCTCCTGCCCCCAAGTTATAAAGTTCATTCCAACATAATGTCTCGTGAGTATCTATGTTGAATTGCTTCAGCCTTTGTTGCACCCTTTCTGTGATTCCTCTTGCCTTCCCCAAATCAGATAAACACATAAAAGGCAAAGTGTATAGAAATCAAAAACAGTGACAAAACAGAATAAACCCAGGGGGAAAAAAGAAAGAAAGAAAAAACAATTGAAAACAGTGCAATTAAAAAAACTCTTGTTTCCATTTCCTGGAGTTCATTTTGATGGACATCATTTTATATGGTCATATGCACATAGCTATTGAGCCATTATGATTCTTTCCAAAGAATATCCTCCTTTAGTCTCACTGTGTGAATGTCTAGAAACCTATATAATTTATCATGTCCCAGTATATTTTTTTCTTTTACCATCCAGGATGTTTACTTGTACATTTATAGGCACATTTTAGTTATCACAAATGAAGGAAACCACACAACCTATATTTCTTTGGTATGGGCTTACTTTAAATATAATTTTTCCAAGTCTTTCTATTTTCTTACAAATGATACAATCATTTTTTCTGAGATTAAAAAGATGTTTAATTATTTTTATTTGTTGCTGTTTTTGTTTTCTTGGCTTTTGTCTTGTTTGTGAATTTATTTACCTTTAGGAGGGCAAAGGTGTCACAGAAAGGGTAGGACAAAGGGTTAACAAATGTAGCAGTGGTACTCACTAGACACTATGTTGAAGATGAGCTAGATAACTTGAGGGTGGGTACAGGAAGAAAAAACTGGGAGAGAGTGAGGGCAAGGAATATATTCATTACCTGACTTATGTAACTGTAAGCCCTCTGTGCATCACCTTTACAATAACAATTAAATATATATGTATATATGAGTATGTATAATGAAGTGAAAGGATATAAAAATTTCAACAGGTCTATAATAAGCAATAAAATTGGAGTAATAGCAAGAAGTTCTCCCAGAAAGAAAATCTCAAAAGCTCACTGCAGAATTCAAGTAGTTTTTTTTTAATTAAATATATTTTTATTGTAAAGATACTGTAAGAGGGATTACAGTTACATGAACAAGGTAATGAGTCCATTTCCTATCGAGCATTGTTACCCCCTCCTTTGTTTTGCCCCTACCATCCCTTTCTTCCCCACCTCCCCAATTCCTCCCTCAAGTAGTTCTTTGAACAAGACTTCCACCAGTGCTCTTCAATCTATTCAGTAAAGTGGGAATGACACCAAACATACCATTTAATCCAGCATTATTCTGACAACAAGACTAGATAAAGACCAAACAAAAAATATTATACAGCAATTTCTTTGATAAACTTAGATACAAAATTGTACAATATCATTGTAAACCAAATTCAACAATGTATCAAAGAAATCACACACCATGATCAAGATGGTTCCTTCCCAGTCATGACAGTGTGGACCAGCACATACAAATCAATAAACATGAGTCAGCACATCATTACAATCAAGCACATGGCCATCTCAGATGCAGAAAAAGTGCTTGACAATATTCAAATTCCCTTTGTGAGAAAAGCCCTGAAAACCTAGGAAGGAAGGGGCAGCCCTCTAAGTAATGAGGCGATAAACAACAAATGTGCAACCAACATTATAGAGAACTCAGAAAAACTGATAGTAGTTCCTCTGCAATTGAAAATGACACAAGGGTGCCAACTCTCTACTTATGTTTAATGAATTCTTAACAAGAACAGTAAGGAAAGAAAAAGATAACTGAAACAAATGGAAAAAAATGAAGCCACATAATATCTAATCCTACACTTAAAAGACCCAGTAGATCACACCTATTATCCTAGCTACTCAGAAGGCTGAGGATTGCAGTTCAAAGCCACCCCAGAAAGAAGAGTCCATGAGACTCTTCTCTACAATAAACTACTCAGAAAAGCTAAAAGTGGAGCTGTGGCTTAACTGGTAGAGAGCTAACCTTGAGAACAAAGAAGCTCAGGGACAGTGCCCAGGCCCTGAGTTCAAGCTACAGAACTCTCGCAAAAAAAAAAAAAAAGACCCCAAAAATGCCATCAGAAAGCTCTTAGATCTGTGAATACTTGTCAGAATAGCAAGATATAAAGCTAGCAGTTATTAGGAAAATGAAAGTCAAGACCACCATTATATGGATGCATGTATGCTCTAGTTTGCAATAATATAAAGGTCTACAGAATCACATGTTGGAGGAAATTAGAATGGAATATAATGTACACATATTGAAAATAATACAGGCAGGATACACTGATAAGGACTGCTTTGCTAGGAAATGAGTAAATGTTAGTAGTTACCTATTCCAGAACTCAAAAATTCCTTTTTTGTGTACCCAAAAGACATTGTTGCCTATGTATCCCAAAAGAAATAGAGAAATACACTAAATTGTTCAGCAATGACTCTTAGGAGCAAAACAAAAAAGTTATAATTGACAAAAAGGCCCATCAATGAGTAAATAAGATATTATCTAAGATAACCACTCTATATTCAAACAATGGATATCATCTAGTAAATATAAGATATTATTATAAATAGATAAATAATAAGAATAAATAATAAGATGTTAAAGATAAACATTGTATGTTCCCACAATGGTGTATCATATAACAGTGAAAAATAAATGAATCATAATTATACTAATATATTGGACATGTCTTAGTAACAAAATGTTGAATGAAAACAGCCCCAAAATATTTACAAAGAGCAGTATATTTTATATACATTTACAAACAGGTAAATTTTGAAATATGTGTATTTAGACATTCACTTATGTGAGACTGTTATATGTTATTTCCTAAAGAAAATGTGTGGTGAACATAAAATTCAATCATGAATTTTAAGGTCAGAAGGTAAGAAAGAGAGGGCATCAAGGAACATAAATGGCTATAGATCATTGGTAAATTTACAGGACTTGAACAGAGAGGCAGGAT
Source organism: Dipodomys ordii (assembly GCF_000151885.1). Lineage (NCBI taxonomy): Eukaryota > Metazoa > Chordata > Mammalia > Rodentia > Heteromyidae > Dipodomys > Dipodomys ordii. Next base: position 2,174,558 of record NW_012267354.1, read on the forward strand.
CAGGAGATTTCACAATATTATTTTTAATATTTAATATTTAATGAAAATGAAATAAGCTCTGTACATTGGCTCACACTAGTAACCAAGTTCCTCAACTGACAGAGATTCATTCAGAGGATCACAGTTCAGAGCCAGACCAGGCAAAGAGTTAGCTAAACCCCTATATCTCAATCAATAAACCAGTTGCGGTATCAGCAAGCCTGTGGTCCCAGATAGAAGTTAGACCAGGTATAAACTAGAGAATTTGCTTTAAAAAGAACTTTAAAGCAAGAAGTGTGGCTCAAGAAGTATAGTACCTACCTAGCACATACAAGGCTCTGAGTTCAATCACCAGTGCCATCAAAAGAAGGAATGAAGATAAAGAAACTGAGCACCAATTGCTTACACTTATAATCTTAGCAAGTCAGAAAGCTAGAATCTGAAGATCATAGATCAAAGCTACTATTGTGAGTAGTGCTAAATGAACATGTGTGTGTTGTACTTGGATATTTATAGCCTCAGTTCTAAGAAGGTTATTGTATGGCATAATCTTAGATATCCAACAATGGATGAATGGATAAAGAAATTGTATCTATACAATGAAGTATTCCTCCAAAAATTAATAAAATTTTGCCAATTGTACAAAAATGGAAAAAACTGCGGGTCATCTTGCTGAGTAAAAATGAGCACAATATTTTATGTTTGCTCCCACATGTGGAATATAGGCTTAAGACAAACAAATATGCAGGCAGAAAGACAGGAAGATTCAAGGGGTGCTTTTTGGAGATGAAACCAGTAGGGGACAATGAGACAAGGAAGGAGAGTTGGGGGTAAATAAGATTGAAGTATATTATATATGTGTATAAAAGTGTCATGATCAAATGCATTGTTTTATACAGTAAAAAGTAAATGTATATTATATATGTGTATAAAAGTGTCATGATCAAATGCATCATTTTATACAGTAAAAAGTGATCAAATGCATTGTTTTATACAGTAAAAAGTAAATGAATATTATATATGTATATAAAAGTGTCATAATCAAATGCATTGTTTTATACAGTAAAAAGTAAATGCATATTATAAATGTTTATAAAAGTGTCATGATCAAATGCAATATTTTATAAAGTAAGAAGTAAATATCCAGGTACATGAAGGTCAAAGAATGTTCCAATAAGTAGCTGCAGAACGCAAATATTCTCAGAAGCCCATGGAGGTTTTCCCAAAATAGATCATACTTGAAGTCACAAACAGATCTTTAACATTTTTAGAAAGTGGAAAGAGCCTGATATTTTATCAAGTCACAATGGAATTAAGATAAAACACAATAACAAAGGAACCTACTGAAAATAATCAAACAAAGAGAGATTGAACAATATATTGATAAATAGCCACTAAGTCAACACAAACATAATGTTTGTGTTAAAAACTGCTGGATTAAATGGAAAAAGATGGGGCTGGGAAGATGGCTCAGTGGTAGAGCGCTTGCCTTGCATGTATGAGGCCCTGGGTTTGATTCCTTAGCACCACATAAGCAGAAAAAAAAAAAAGCTGGAAGTGGCACTGTGGCTCAAGTGGTAGAGTGCTAGCCTTGAGCTGAAGAGCTGAGGGACAGTGCCCAGGCCCAGAGTTCAGGCCCCACGACCGACTCAAAATACAAAAATAAAATGGAAAAAGATTTAGGACACAAGCTTACGTTGTTGGAGTAACCAATATCAATTTGGTCTAATTGGTAAATAATAAAATTGATGCCTACAAATTTTCACTTAGAAGTGAAGATGCCCCTCACCAGGCTGCCTAATGCCCCCTTCACATCTTTATTCCTCAGAGTGTAGATGAAGGGGTTGAGGGTAGGAGTCACCACTCCATAGAAGAGAGCCATGAACTTGGGCTGGTCCCTGGAAATGGAGGAAGAAGGTTGAAGATACATGCTAAAGGCTGGGCCATAAAATAAAAGAACTACAATGAGATGAGAGGAACATGTCCCAAAGGCCTTTTTCCTTCCTTCAGAAGATTTCATCTTCAATATAGCACGCCCAATATATGCATAAGAAGTCAGAATCAAGCATAGAGGAACAGCTAATAAAAAAACACATACCACAGACAGTGCAAGCTCATTAGCCTCCTTTTCACCACAGGCAGTCTTGATCAGAACTGGCATCTCACACACCAAGTGATCCAGTTGATTGTGACCACACAGGGGCAGTTGGAAGGTCACTGTGACTTCTGAGAAGGAAAAAGCCATTCCACCCAACCACACGAGGGACACTAAGAGGAGGCGGGTGCGCTGGCTCATGAGGAGGGTGTAGTGCAGGGGTCTGCAGATGGCCACATAGCGGTCAAAAGACATCGTGGCCAAGAGCAGGCTTTCTGAGCCCCCCATTGTGCTGTAGAAATAAAGCTGAACCACACATGCAGTGTAGCTGATTATCTTTGTAGAGCTCCCCAAGCAGAAAAGCATCAGAGGGACGATGCTGGTGGTGTAGCACATGTCCAAAAAGGAGAGGTTGGTGAGGAAGAAATACATGGGACTGTGGAGACGGGGGTCTAACCTGGACACCAGGATGATGGCGATGTTTCCCAGCAAGGCCATGGGGTATGTGATCAGAAGAAGAGCAAACAGAGGAAGCTCCAGCCATGGACGGTCAGCAAAGCCTAGTAGAATGAATTCTTTGGGGTGACTGTCATTCACTAGTGTCATTATCTTAGAGTAGGATGATGACAAAGGCACAATAGGCTAAAACTCCACTATGCTTTGGACATGCAAACACAGAGATGAGGTACAAAAATTGAGTGACAAATGATATGAAGGGTATGGAACCAGTTGACTCCTTTTCTCCTGACACCATAAATTAGAGGGAGTTCCCAGCCACCAGTGAACTACACAATCTGAATCTCAGTTTTTTATATTGTACTAGAAGACTAACAAGAAAGGTGTCTTTAAAATAATGTAGACCAAACTCAAAGGGGATCACACACAAAAGAGATATGGCTGTGCTCTCATTTTCAAACTTCGTCATCCATGCAAAACATCAGCAGAAGTTGTTAAAATGAAGTTTCTGGGTTTCTATCTCCAGGTGCCTGTTAGCACAGCTGTGTCACCGGGCATTGAATCACATGGCTCCTCTGAAATGCTGCTGCTAGACATTGCTGCAAAGGTAAAAAGAGTTAAAGTTTTAGGGTAGGATTCATAGAAAGAGCAGAAAATCTGGAATCCATTAGAAAGGCACAGTCACCAACATTTTGTCATGGAAATTAAGACAATGTTGGAGTTAAATGATCTATCTTAGCTACTCAGAATTGAACAGGATGATGAGACAGGGTCTCACTGTATTGACCATGTTGGTATTGAATTCAGCAGCTCAAGTGATACCCTGGTCATCCGTCATTAGCCAGTACAGGAACTACGGGGATGCGTTACCAGACCCAGCTTAATTTTACCACCAGTTTCCTAAATTACCAGTTGTGGAGGTTGGATCACACAGATATAATTTCCTCCACACTTAAGAATTATGTGTTTATGGGGGTTTTTTTCTGACTTAAATGCCTGAATTAGACTTGGAGCTTTTGTTCTTTCAATGTCACCATTTACTTAATTCTTCTGTCTTGTAGGAATTTTATCTTATTGAATGGGATTTGACACCATCATCATTGTCCACTAACGATAAACAACTTAAACTCAAGTTTTGACCTACAAGCAACTGCTATCTAGAGAAAAAGAAGCCAAAGTCCTATTTAAATTCCAAAGACTTTCAAAACAAATAGCAAGTTGCATTTTCCCTAACAACATTCTTTGTTTTCAGCTAAGAGTTACCTTGAAAACAGTAGTGTTCTCCCTTTGTGAAAAACAGCCTTTTGATAGAAAAAATTAGGCAATGTGGGTTTGCTTATACTGTGAGGGTTGAACTAAGTTTCATGAAATCCACTATATTCTGTCATTTGATTGAGAGATTTCTACTTCATCATGGTATTCATCTATCAAGATACTGTGCTTATTGAAAGTTAAATGCTTTTAAGGTTGTTCTAAATAAGACACTGAGAAGGATCAACTACTAAAACAATTCTAGTTGTTCTGAGAGCTATTAGATATTTCCAGACTTTAAAAAGGCTTCCAGAAATGAAATACTCCCACCTTTCATATGGATAATGTATAACATGATCTACACCCATTCCAGCCTTCCCTGAGAATGCACGAATCTCACAGACATCTTATTGCTTACCTTCTCTTTCCAAAGATAAATTTGTAAAAAACAACTTATAAAGAAATTGAGTAGTGTTTCATACTTGAGAAGATGGAGAAACTATAGCAAGCAGTTGAGTATTTGAGAACTACCATCAAAGTTCCTAGACTCTCCTATTGATATGTGTTCAAAGGACAAAATTATGAATTAGAAAGTCAATATCGAAAAACATGAAGACTTCTTGGTGACTATGCTATGTATATGCTGCACCTGAGTCCTCTTGGGCCATTGGCCAAAATCTGTCAGGCGATTTAATAGAGAGTATCTCTTGGGACACAGTTCTTCAAGGAAAATGTTCTAATGTTTAATTAGTTCATAAATAAGAATAGCTTGGAAGCAAGTCGACACTGGCCTCAAATGTGTCATAAAATAACTCATCCAATTGCTCAGTACACTGGAGCAGAAATTGTTCATTGGGAGTCAGAAACTTTTTCCAGAACATTTAATGGATCCTTGTTTATGTATGCTCAAATCCCTTATATAAAATGATATATATTTGCTTTAAAGCTACTTACATTGCCCAATATGCCTGAAATCATCTCTAGATTGCTTGCAATAGCTAATATAATGTCAATCCTGTGCAAATAGTTGTCATACTGCATTGTTTAGGATATAATGGCCCTTTTTAAGTCTGTTTATGTTCAATAGAAATGCAACCTTCAGCCTAACTGCATTGCACAAAACCATGTTACTTTTGTTATTTTCTTGCTAATGTATGCCATTGCCCTTTGCCATTGTGCTTTTGGATTTATATTCAAAATCCCTGTCCAGACCCACAACTTGGAGCTTTTTCTTATGGTTTCTTCTAGAAGTGTTATAACTTACAGTTTTAGGACTAGGCTTTGGAATGCATAGTGAATTGATTCTTTTGGGGTCTGATTTCATAGGTTTTATGTAGCTATCTAGTTTTCCCAATATCATTTATTATTTTCTAAATATATTTTATTGTAATGATACTGTACAAAGGGGTTCCAGTTACATGAGTAAAGTAATGAGTACATTTCCTATCAAGCTTTGTTACTCCCTCCTTTGTTTTTCCCCTACCATCCCTTCCCTCCTCACCTTCCCAACTCCTCTCTCCCCCCACCCCCCAAAGTTGTAAAGTTCATTTTCAACATAGTGCCTTGTACATCTCATTGTTACAATGGGTTAACCTGTGTCCTTGTTTCAACATTTTGTTATTTCTCCTCCCCTCCCCAAATTAGAAAAATGTATATACAAGATGCAGGGCACCAGAATCAAATACAGTGAAAACAGGGGGTATACCATGGGGGAAGAACATACAAGAGAAACAAAAGAGAACACATAGTACATTAAAACCAGCAGCGACAAAGATGAAACCTCTTGTGTGCCTCTCTTGGGATTCATTTCGCTTAGCATCATCTTATTTTGTCATATGTACACAGCTTTTGACCTTTTCTGCTTGTCTGGTAAGATTATCCTAGATGTATACTAGTTACTGCAAATAACCTGAGACCTGTGTTTCATTGGGTCTGGCTTACTTCACTTAATATCATTTTTTCCAAGTCTTTCCACTTCCTAACAAATGGGAAGATGTCATTCTTTCTGATGGAGGCATAGAATTCATTGTAGGTAGGTAGATAGATAGAGAGAGAGATAGATAGATAGATAGACAGACCACATTTTCTTGATCAATTAATCTACTGAAGGGCATCTGAGTTGGTTCCATATCTTAGCTATGGCGAATAATGCTGCAATAAACATAGTTGTGCAGGTAGCTTTAGTGTGGCCTTGTTTGTGATCATTTGGGTAAATGCCCAAAGTGGGATTGCTGAGTCATAGGGGAGCTCTATGTGGAGTCTTTTGAGGAACCTCCATACTACTCTCCAAAGTGGTTGAACAAGTATACACACTCGCCAACAATGCAGTAGGCTTCTTTTTTGGCCACATTAGATTTCTTGATTATAGACATTCTAACTGGATTGAGGTGGAATCTCAATGTTGTTTTGATTTGCATTTCTTTTATGGCTAAAGAGGTTGAGCATTTCTTCATGTGTCTATTGGCCATTTTTACTTCCTCTTCAGAGAAGTCTCTCTTTAAGTCTTTAGCCCACTTATTAATGGGGAGGTTATTTCTTTGAGGATTTGTTGTTGGGGGATCTAATTTTGGCTAGTGAAGATTTTCTCCCAATCCATGGGCTTTCTATTGATCTTGCTAGCTATGTCCTTTGCCATGCAGAAGCTCTGCAGTTTTATGCAAACTCATTTGTCCAGCCTTTCTTTGATTTGTTGTGTTTCTGGGTCTTAAGAAAGTTTCGGCCTGTGCCAAGGAGCCCTAGAATTTCTCCTATTCCTTTCTGTAATGTTTAAGTGTATTTGCTTTGACTTTGAGGTCTTTGATGCATTTGGAGTTGATTCTACTGCAGGGTGAGATGTGTGTGTGTGTGTGTGTGTGTGTACCTTTAGTTTTCTACAGGTGTTTAACCAATTTTACCAGCATCATTTACTGAAGAGGCTGTCTTCCATTCTATTTTTTAACTCCCTTATCAAAGGTGGCTATAGGTCTGTGGGTTCATTTCTGGGTCTTCAGTTCTGTTTCATTGGTCCTCAGATCTGTTCTTGTGCCAGTACCATGATGCTTTGATTACTATGGCTTTGTAGTAGAGTTTGAAAATTGGTATTGATATTCCTCCAGCACTGTTCTTTCTGTTAAGGATCATTTTTGCTATTCAGAGTCTTTTATTGTTCCATATGAATTTTGGGATTGCTTCTTCTATTTCCTTGAAGAATGAGATTGGGATATTGATAGTTATCACAGTGAATTTGCCCAATACCATTTATTAAGGGCCATCCTTTCCCCAATATGTGGTCCTGGTGTCTTCATCAAAATTTATAAATCAAGCCAGGTGCCAGCGGCTCACGCTTGTAATCCTAGCTACTCAGGGGGCTGAGATCTGAGGATCACAGTTAGAAGCCAGCTTAAGCAGTAAAGTCTGCGAGACTTATTTTTGGTCTGTCGTGGGGCTTGAACTCTGGGTCTGGGTGCTGTCCCTGATCTCTTCATCTCAAGGCTATCACTCTACCACTTGAGCCACAGCACCACTACTGGTTTTTTTTTTTTTAGTGTATGTGGTACTGAGGAATTGAACCCTGGGCTTCATGCATGCTAGGCAAGCACTCTACCACTAGGCCACATTCCTTGCCTATCTGTGAGACTCTTAACTCCAATTAAAAAGAAAAGAAAACCAGAAGTGGCACTGTGGTTTAAGCTAGCCTTGAGCCAAAGAAGCTCATGGACAGCACGTAGGCCCAGAGTTCAGAGACAGAGTTATATTCCTCCTGTATTTATCTGTGTTTGAATATGTGTATGTAGGGGGGAGAGAGAGAGAGACAGAGACAGATGATCAGTCTTCTAGTCATAGGCATGTATATTAAATATTGTGTTCTTATTTTAAGGATCACTTATTGTAAATATTTAGTTTGTCATTTTATTCTCTTTACAATTCATTTTTGTGTCTTTTTATTATAATTGTTAGAAATAATGAAACATGCGACATCTAAGAATAAATAAAGTAAAACATTAAAGGACGCTGTATACAAGTTTCAGAAATGATTTACTCAATTTAGCTCACATCTGCTGCTCATCTATTTATCAAATTAATTGAGTGTTAGGCTATATCTTCCCTCAGATATAATTCACATTATATTAGATACTACAAGCAATCTAGAGATGGTTTCAGGCATATAGGGCAATGTTGGTAGCTTTATATTGTAATAGACCTATTGATATATATGGATAAGTTGTGAAAATTAATTTTTCCAACCCCACCAAACTGATCTATAAGATAGAGCCTTCACTACGGATCAGTTAGTAAACTCAGATCCAGTTTCTTTCAAATAGTTTCAAAAGAAAGGAAACTCAAAATTATTAGACAGAAATAATAAAGATCCAAGTGAAAATTAATGAGGTGATACTAAAAAAAACACTACAAAAAATTGATGAAACAGAGTTTGTTCTTTGAAAAGATAAATAAGATCGACAAATAGCCAAACAAGAGAGAGGGGAAGGGGGAAGATAGAGAAAGCAAATTAACTAGAAGGAAAAGGGATATTACAACACACAAAGCACTTCATGCATATGTATGAAAATAGAATAAGCAAGTCAAAAATTGTTTTCAAAAGAGAGAGAAGATTAAAAATGAGTAATAGAAGGCATGATTTTGCTCAAAGTACATTATATGCATATATGAAAATAACCCAGTAAAACCTCTTTATATAATTAATATATGTTAATAAAAGGAACATTGAATAATAATGCCATGACTCATAAGCTTGGAATTATGATGCTTTCACATTATTTTAAATTTTGAATATTTCTGCCCTGCAGGCACAGGTAAAAAAAATTCTCCAATTTGTTTTGTTTGGGTTTGTGGGCTTGTTTTGTTAGGGGTTTTTTGCCAGTCCTGGGGCTTGAACTCAGGGCCTGGGCACTGTCCCTGAGTTTCTTTTCCTCAAGGTTACCACTTGTATCACAGCACCACTTCCAGCTTTTTTTGTTTATGTTGTACTGAGGAATTGAACCCAGGGCTTCATGCATGCTAGGCAAACACTCTATCACAAAGCCACATTCCCAGCCCTCCAATTTTTATAGTACTGTTGATTGAACCAAAATTCAATCAAATGTATTGATTTTTATTAAATTAGTGGTGATTTGTATTACATTTTCAAATTCCAATAGTAATTTAATGTAAATGTAAGTAAATCCATGTCTGCAGTTAATTTCATTTAAATAACCTTTTGATATTTTTATAAAGGCACATTTAGTTGTACAACGGGGTTTCATTTCGATGTTTACATGGATGCCTACAATGTAAAGAAAAGAAAAACTTTTGTGGGTGGGAATGGGAGGGAAAAACTGAGAGAGAGCAAGGGAAGGGTTGACATTGCCCAAAAGAAATGTACACTTGCCTCACACCTATAATCCTAGCTACTCTGGAGGCTGAGATATGAGGATTGTGGTTTGAAGCCAGCCCACACCTATAATCCTAGCTACTCTAGAGGCTGAGATATGAGGATTGTGGTTTGAAGCCAGCCCATTCAGGAAAGTCTGTGAGACTCTTATCTCCAACAAACTACTCAGTAAACACTGCATGTGGTATGGTGGCTCAGGCAGTAGAGTACTAGCTTTGAGTATAAAGAAGCTCAAGATAGTGCCCAGGCCCTGAGTTTAAGCCCCAGGACTGGCAAAAAAGAAAGAAAGAAAGAGAGTGAGGATGAGAGGAAGGAAAGATGGAAGGAAGGAAGGAAGGAAGGAAGGAAGGAAAGGAGCGAGGGAGGGAGGGAGGAAGGAGGGAAGAAGGAAGGGAGGGAGGGAGGAAGTGTACTCTGCTTACATCACTGTAATTTCTCTGTACATTACCTTTATAATAACAATAAAAAATTAAGGAGCAATTTTAAAGAAAACTATTAATGAACTTGTTGCTTGTTTAAGCCTCTGACCTTAGCCAGATATTAAGGATGTTCTTAATCACCTCTGTGGGACACCAGCCCCAAGAGTCTAAGCCACATTGATACAGCTAGCTTTCAGAGTTACATATAAATACTTCCCTGTTCGTGTTGCTCAGGCTGGAATGTACATCCACCAGCTTAGTGCTACTTACAGACACAGATATCAAGAGTGAACATGAAAGACATCAACTATACAATCAAAAATACATTTAGCCAAAACTAATTCATCAATGCTTCTACCAGTCCCACATCCAACATAGACATTTGAATTATGATAACGTCAGCCGTATCATTTAAATGTGAGTGAGACGGTAGAATTAAGAGAAGATGGTTAATTTAACTTGGGGGAGCTTCATTAATCTTCCACAGAACATGTTTCCAGAATTACTAATGAAGGATCATCAAGGTAGGAACTAGACAGCTGGGAGTTCTCGTTCTATGAAAAGAAGAGTGTAGTCCAATTATTCTGGCTCCAGGTAAGTATGCTCTGCTTTCTCCTACAGAAAAAGATGGGATGCAGAAAGCAAATCCTAAATGGCCTAAGACTTGTCCTGACCTGTAAGCCAACTTGTCAGAGAAATGTGAAATACAAACATATTGATCTCCTCTCTGCAGAGATTAGATTTCAACAAGAGCAGGTGTGTTTTTGAAGTTTCTGAATTTTTTTATCAGCTTCATCCTAAATATATTATGTTTTGCCTATCATTTAATCCTCCTCCTAACATCCTGGCAAGGCAGATGCTGTTAAGATTACTAATTTAGAAGAGAGGTAATTGACACTCCCAGATGCTATTGTCATGCTCAAGTTTACATTGTCTGAGGCCAAAGTCTAGAGTCTTAACTCTTCTGACCATGTCTTTTTCTGCTTAGAACTTATATGAATGCAGCAACGTACCTCCTGTTTGTCACTAATCAATGAACCATGTAAGATATTTTTAATATTCAGGTTGTTTTGAAATTTTGTTTCTAATTTTCCATATCATTATCAGGCAAATTATGTCTAAATATTTTGGGGTCACTTGTCTTAAATTTCACTAAAGTAAAAGGTGTGGTGTTTTATGCAATATTTAGGGGAATTAAAGTATGTCCACATATGAAAAATGAACATCTGAGGACTAGTTAACCAGTAGGGCCAAGGTTGGCACAGTAGAGTGTCAAGGAGGAGTTATGTTTGCAATATGACACAAAGAGATGGTTCATTGGGCAGTTGGCAGTACTCAGAGGCTAGTTACAAGGACAAACACCAGAATTCATCAAGACTTGGCTGTTTGCTTGCTTGTGTTCTACACCACTTTACACCAAATTCTCTTGAAACCATTTTGAATTAACCTAATCTTCATTATTTTCAGAACAAGGAAGAAAGGAAATACCTGGATGTTCCCCGAAAGCATCTCAGAGCTTCTATAAGTAAGTACTTATCCATAAAAGTATGGATTGGCAATTCATACCTTTAAATTCCAACCACCTCAACTTAATTTTCCTTAAAATCTGTTTTTTATTTAAATTAAATTGATTTTAATTGGCAAATAAAAATGTAAAGACTATACACATTAATGGGAAAATGTATGCTGTTTTAATACATGTATCTACTATGTGTAAAGTTTCAATCAAGTTAAATATGTCTGTCTCATCAATTTTTTTCTGTATTAAGAATTAAACATGCTAAGCAAATGTTCTACAACTTCAGCTACATACACACACACACACACACACACACACACACACATACACTGGCCCTTTTGCTTTTCTCTTGTTTTTAAAACTGCTTGGGCCCTCTAGATCTCACAGTCTTCCTACTCTTCCTTCTTCCTTGATTCATTCTTAGGATTACATGCCCGAGTGTTTATCATCACTTTATAGTGAAAACTTTTGATATACTTCTCACTTTTTTAAATATGCAGCTCTTTATTTTTATCCATAGTTACATACTGTACAATATAATACCACATCAGAATTTCTTATTCCCATCTAACTGTAGTTTAGTAGTTATTGATTAACCTCTTCTCATCCCTTCTGCCCCCTCCCACCTTTCTTATCACAGTTTCTAGTAATCACCATGATTCTCTCAAATGCTATGAGATCAAATTTTGAACATTGCATACAGAGGTAGGGTTGTGTAATCCTCATCTTTCTGTGACTGTCTTATTTCACTAAACAAAATGATCTCCAATTTCAACCATGTTGTCACAAATGGCAAGGTTTCTTTGTTTTTTTAGCTTAGTGTTATGCCTGTGTATCATATTTTCTATATCCTTCAGCCATTGATAAGCTATACCTATTTCTTACATAGTGTAAATAGTGTCATAATAATCAGTGAAGTAAAAATATCTCTTCAAAAAGCTTGCTTCATTTGGAATGGCATTGGTGGATCATATGTTAATTCAATTCTTAATGGTTTGAGGAACTTCGATATTGCATCACTATTGCTTTGCTAATTTACATTCTACAGCATTCAGGCAGTCACATTTTGCCACATTCTCATCAACACTTGGTATCTTTTTGCTTTTTTTAGTGTAGCTATTTTTACCAAGGAGAGATGATAGCCTAAGGTTTTTGTTTATTTTTATTTATCCTAATAGTTAATGGAGTGTGTGTGTGTGTGTGTGCACGACGCGCCAATCCTCAGGCTTGAACTCAGGGCCAGAACACAATCCCTGAGCTAACACTCTACCAGTTTGAGCCATAGCTCTACTTTTTTTACTAGTTAATGAGAGATAACAGTCTCATGTACTATCTTGCCCAAGCTAACTTTGAATCACAATCTTCACATCTCAGCCTCACAGAGGTGTAAGCCACAACTGGCACTTGGCATGCATATGTAGATTTTTTTAATTTTTATTGTAAAGGTGATGTGCAGAGGGATTACAGTTACATAAGTCAGGTATTGAGTCCCTTTCTTTTTGAACAGTGTCACCTCTTTTCACATTTGCATACGTAGTTTTGAAAATCATTTCAAAAACTACAGAGCCATAACATTTATAGAACAAATCTCCAGCTTGTGTTCTGATCTTTCAAAAGCAATAGACAGGCGACATTTAGAATTACAACTACAATTAAAACATTTCTTGTTATAATCCCAAGAAATACACACATGCATGTATGTATAAATATACTACCACTGCTACAAATTAACTAAACCAGAGTTTGATTGTAAGCCAGTGGCTTACGTCTGTAGTACTAGACACTCAGGAGACTGAGATCTGAAGATCGCAGTTTGAAACTAGCCAGGAAGTGGGAGGGAGGGGAGTCTGTGAAACTCTCATATCCAATTAGCCACCAACAACACAGGAAGAGGTATTGTGGCTCAAAGAAGTACAGTTCTAGCTTTGAGTAAAATAATTCAGGGAGAGGAAACAGGCGCTAAATTCAAGGCCCATGATGGGGGCGGGGGAAGAGTTTGTGATTTATCATATGTAAGTAAAATATACTATCATCAACAATTCTAGTTCTAAGGCAGACTGACATCAGGCTTGGTAACCATGACATTATCTCCTAGCATATCATAAAGGGCCATGGAAACAACCAATGGAAGTTCCAGAACAGACTTCATCCTTCTGGGGTTTTCTGATCGACCTCACCTGGAGCGCATTATCTCCGTGGCTGTCTTCATCTTCTATCTGGTGACTCTGGTAGGAAACACAGCCATCATCCTGGTGTCTTATCTAGACTCCCAGCTCCACACTCCCATGTATTTCTTCTTGTCTAATTTGTCTGCTGTGGACCTCTGTTATACCACTAGCATCATCCCCCAGATGCTGGTAAATCTGTGGGGCCCAACAAAATCTATCACATACGCAGGCTGTGCACTCCAGTTCTTCTTCGCCCTTGACCTGGGAGCCACAGAATGTCTTCTCTTGGCTGTGATGGCCTATGACCGCTATGCTGCTGTGTGCCAGCCTCTCCACTACATGGTCATCATGCACCCTGGGCTTTGCCACAGGATGGTGCTGATCTCCTGGTTGGGGGGGTTGGGAAGTGCCCTAATTCTTTGCTCCTTGACATTGAAGTTGCCAAGATGTGGCCACCGCCTAGTGGATAATTTTTTCTGTGAGATGCCAGCGTTGGTCAAGATGGCTTGTGTCTACTCGAGAGTCATTGAGATTGCCGTCCTTACTCTTGGAGTTATATTTCTTCTAGTACCTCTGTCACTGATTCTCATCTCCTATGGAGTCATCACTCAAGCTGTAATGAGGATCAAGTCAGCCAGCAGGTGGAGAAAGGTCCTGAACACCTGTGGCTCCCACCTCACAGTAGTGACTCTGTTTTATGGAACGGCCATTTATATGTACATGAGGCCACAAAAAACCAAGTCCCAAGATGAAGGGAAGTTCTTAACTCTCTTTTACACAATCGTCACACCCAGCCTGAACCCCCTGATCTATACTTTAAGAAACAAAGAAGTAAAGAGCGCTCTGAAGAGACTATTGAAGTTAAAAACTGTTCAGCAATCATAAGTTGGGGTGAGGGCATTATACATGTGAAAAACTAAAGAAATAATGTCCTTTACCATCAGAATCTTAACTTATATACTAAAGACCATTTAAAGATTGCTCACTAGTTACTATAATATTACCAGGAATCACATTCATCATGTAACAAAAACAACAATAGAAATAAAGAGGTAAAGATATGCAAATAAAATGGGCATGTATATGAAAAGCTTGACAAGAAACCATGTGCCACAGAAAGTTATATAACTATAAAATGGAATTAAAAATACAGTAACATCTGCAAATTGGATTAAGAAAGATCTTACATGGACATCTATGTTCACATAGAATTATTCTTTTTTATGTTTTTATTTTAAAAATAGTGTACAGAGGGGTTAGAGTTACATGAATAAGAAAATGTGTACATTTCCTAGCCAGCATTGTTACCACCTCCTTTGTTTTTCCGCTATTATCCCTCCCTACTTCCCCAACTCCTCCCTTCCCCCCCAGTTTGTAAAGTTCATTTTCAACATAGTATCTTGTACATTTCATTGTTACAATGGGTCAACCTGTATCCTTCTTTCAGCATTTTCACATAGAATTATTCTAGACACTGGTCCTTTTTATTCCAGACACACATTAAGCAACATGACACTCCCCTCCACCCATAAGACCTTGCCTGAGTAACCATTACACAGGAGACTATGCACCAGTTGCTGCCTCCAATCTGAACAGCTGCCATGTTGCAAATGCATAGCTTAGCCTGATTCCATTAACAATGCCAAGGAGGCAATGGGTACCACTCCTGACACATCTTCTGTAATAGGTTCCTTCTTTCTCTCTCCTTCAGCTTCCTTCCTAAAGGAATGTGAATGTGGAAGGCATCTAGCTTTGAAGATGCAAATGGTAACAAAACCCTGAGGAAGGAGAGAGAACAGGAAGATGGATGCACAACAAACTCACTATCAGAACCACTCCAGACTCTCTTGGTACTTTATCCTGGAGGCAAGGTTTATCCCTGGACCAAAAACATCAACAGCATCATCAGATAGCTTAGAAAAAAGTTAGAAAAGCAGATTTTTGGGCCCCATGCCAGAACAGAGCATAGACCAGCAATCCACATTTTCTACAGATGATTTTTGACCTAGCTAATGTTTGGTGACAATGTTGAAAAGAATAGGAAGTTTAAGTCTGTCTGAACAGAAAGTGAATGTGGTTTGAAGGGTCTTAATTATTTTACTTTCTGATATATGGGGGAATAGGTAGAAATTAATATCACAAAGGTTTTAGCAAAATGTCCTAGACGTCAAGTTACAGATGAAGAGGAGTCAGAAAGCACCCTTTTGATCCTTAGCATGGAGACAGAAAAGAAATAAGTGAAGTCAGTGTAAGAAGTTTTTCTCTCAATACCATATGTTTCTCACACTTTGTTTTTATAATACACTTCCTTTTACTCAGCTGCCTCCCCTCTGCAATGCCCTTGCTAGGGCATTTCTACTAGGAACATATCTTGCAAAATATGTGCAACCCTTGTCAATAGAAAATCATAACATTATAACACATTAGGGAAGGCCACAAGAAATGAAGCTGTAGCTTATAGTACAAGTTAATCCCCCCCCAAAAAAATATCTATGCATTCCATACAACTTCACTGATATTAGTCTTACATAGTAAAAGTGAAAAGGGGCTTGATGGCACTTCTGAGGATTATTAAAAAGGACTCTCTTGCCTTTCTACCTATTGAGACTCATAGTACAAATAATTGTCATGGGTTGCACTGCATGGGAGAGAGAGAGCATGGGAGCAGAGCAAAGCAAAGCACACAGCATACACAAACACACATATACATACAGAGAGTGTTGGTACATGAGAGAATATGGCATTACTGGAGAAAGAAAAATATTTCCAGAATTTGTGTTGTGATTTGGCTATCCACAAGAAAAGATAAATTTGGATCCCAGCTCTCTACCACGTACATAAATTAATACCACACAGATCAAGAGCAGAACTTTATCATGTTTAAAATATATATAAATCAAAACCTCTCTCAGTTAGGACATGGATTTCTTAAAGAAACCACTGAAGAAAATGTTTTTTCAATAATAAATGAAAGATTTCTGATCAGCAAGAGGGAAATATTTAAGTGGGCTGGGAAGGTGGCTCAGTGGTAGAGCGCTTGCCTTGCATGCATGAGGCCCTGGATTCGATACCTCAGCACCACATAAGCAAAAAGAAAAAAGCCGGAAGTGGCACTGTGGTTCAAGTGGTAGAGTGCTAGCCTTGAGCTGAAGAGCTGAGGGACAGCATCTAGGCCCAGAGTTCTGGACCCAAAAAAAAAAAAAAGAGGGAGATATTTAAAGCAAAAAGCCAAACAAAAAAACAGAAAAAAAATATTTTCCAGCCACATAACCCCACAGAGAACTAAACATACCACAAGAATACCTGTAAGGAGGAAAGGTACAAAACAATATAATATGAACTTGAATACTTAAAGTATAAATATGATAGACACATAGAATTATTTCATCTGCCAAGAATTATTTGATTCAAAGAATGAAAACTATAACAATAACTGTAAGAAGATAAATTCAACCACATTGGCTATCAGGAAAATGAAAGACAAGACCACAGTTGGATAATATCTGCACCATTTTACTTGGCAATTACTTAAAATCCCATAATACAGCAAATGGTTACATGCTGGGAGAAAATGTGGGTCTCTATAGCATCATTTATAAAGAACAAGAGTAAGACAAGGTGATTTTTAAAAATAATTTGGAAGAAATCAATTTATGAGGTTTACTATTAACATATTCCATCAGCCTGAAGTTCCTATCATAAATGCAAAGACATTCTTGCCTATGTGTCCCAAGAGACATGCAGAAAATTCTCTGCAATAGTGCACTTCACATGAGCTTAAAAAATGTAATTAGCACATAAATCCATTGACAAGTGGGCAGATCATTGTAATGTGTTCAAGCAATGATATATGGATTTCAGAACTTCTCCCAAGCAATATTTCAAATGTGATAGCCTTTGTGTAAGCTCAAAAACAAGCAAACTTGGGCTGGGAAGATGGCTCAGTGGTAGAGAGCTTGCCTTGCATGCATGAGGCCCTGGGTTCGATTCCTCAGCACCACATAAGCAAAAAGAAAAAAGCTGGAAGTGGTGCTGTGGCTCAAGTGGTAGAGCGCTAGCCTTGAGCTGAAGAGCTGAGGGACAGCGCCCAGGCCCAGAGTTCAGGCCCATGATTGGACCCAAAAAAAAAAAAAACAAGCAAACTTTAAAATGCAGATTATGCAGATATTTCACACGAAGATAAGTATAATAGGATGTATTTTACTTCATTTTGTTTGAATTTTATTTTACTGTAAAGATGTTGTACAGAGGGCTTACCATGACATGAGTAGGGTACATTTCTTGTTGAACATTGCTACCCACTCCGTTGTGGTTCTCCCACTATCCTGTCCAGAGATGCTATAAGCATCTCTGTATTTACTCATATCCAAAGCTGTCCTAAAACATGATGCTAAACTCAGAGTGTCTACTAAATCAATGAGAAGAGTTAGAATGCTTTGCTACTCATGGATTCCTTATTATTTTTTTTCTTTCTGTGAGGCTCCTAGCACTTGAACTGAGGTCTTGGGTTCTGTCCCTGAGCTTTTTGTTTGTTTGTTTATTTTGTTCAAGGCTAGCAGTCTAACCACTTGAGCCACAGCTCTACTTTTGGCTTTTTGGTGGTTAACTGGAGATAAGACTCTCATGAACAGAGGACCTGGGAACTCTCTCTGAGCTTTCTTTTCTTTTCTTTTTCTGCTCAAGTCTAATGCTCTGTTTGAGCCACAGAACCACTTCCAGTTTTCTCATGGTTCATTGGAGTTAAGGGTCTCTCAGACTTTTTTGACTGGCTGGCTTTTTTCTTTTTGCTTATGTGGTGCTGAGGAATCGAACCCAGGGCCTCATGCATGCAAGGCAAGCGCTCTACCACTGAGCCACCTTCCCAGCCCATGTACAGTATTTTCACAAGAAAAAAGAAGAATTTGAGATTCTACATAACCCAGGTGCATCCAGTGACAAGACACCAAAAAAGTCCAGCAATTGGAAACAGGATAGCATTAGAAACAGGTCATCATATGCCTGGTCAGGAAAGAAAAAAAAAAAGAAAAATCTAACATATTTAATAATAGATTCCATTAAAAGGGATTCAACAGATATATGCCACATTTAATTAAAAGTTCACAATATTGGTGGATGCACATGCAGGCAGTTAATAAAATGCAAAGAGATGATTTCTGGTACCCATCAGGACACGCCAGGAACAGGGGAGTCATAACTGGGATTCTGCACAAAGAAAGCCCCTGGTGTGGTTAACAATATGCTATTTCTGGACTCTGACAATAGTTGTAAGATAATTCACCCAAACTCACCAAACCTTTCTTTATTATTACTTCCTGGGTATGCCGAGAGAGAGAGAGAGAGAGAGAGAGATCTATAGACAGATAGATGTATATAGAGATATAATGGAACAAATAAATATATATAACTAAATCTGTTTATTATGGAGCCATGTTGAATTGAATTAAATATGCCTGTGCTTTATTTTTGGAATAGAGGGAATCCATGTCAGGAATTTGCCAAAAGGAACTTTTTAAACTCAGTGGAAGTGTATGAGACATTGATTGAGGAAAGAGGCCTCTTCACGTTGGTTGAGGAAAGAGGCCTCTTCACGTACAAGTGGCTTCCCTGACACTGATGTTATGAAAATAAATGTTATATGAAGCCAGGTGCCTGGCTCCTGTATAGGCTCCCACTTGTAATTCTGGCAACTCAGGAGGATGAGATCAGAGGATAGTGGTTCAAAGCCAGACTGGACAAGAAAGTCTTTGAGAGTTTTCTCTTCAATTAAC
Organism: Dipodomys ordii; assembly: GCF_000151885.1. Taxonomy (NCBI): domain Eukaryota; kingdom Metazoa; phylum Chordata; class Mammalia; order Rodentia; family Heteromyidae; genus Dipodomys; species Dipodomys ordii. The sequence goes on from NW_012267354.1 coordinate 2,193,584, forward strand.
TATCAAAAAAAAAAAAAAGGCTAGAAGTGGAACTGGGCTTAAAGTAATAGAGTGCTAACCTTCAACAATAAAGCTCAGGAGCAGCACCTAAGCCCTGAATTCAAGCCCCAAGACTTGAACAAAAGGAGAGCGAGAGAGAGAGATGTTATATGAATATTCCAGGGAAAAATCTATTTGAAACAGAGGTCTGTAGTCATGGCTTCTGAGACCCATTTCAGCTTTAATATATATGGCTTTTTAATTCTGAACATTCTACTTTTAGAGATCACAGAAACCTATTGGAATTTAAAATCAAAGACTTTGAAGAACTCAAATCATTTCCTGACCCTGAGTTTATCAGCTGAATCTGAATATTGCATTCTGCTTATACATATTTTTGTGTGTTAATTAGGTTTTAGAAGTCATAACTAAAATTCAGTAGCTCACACATGTAATCATAATTATTTATAGGCAGTATGAAAATCCAAATCCATGTGTTTCTGGCCTAAGCCTATAATCCTGCCAGGAGACTGTAATCTTGAAGGCCATAGTTTGAAGCCAATCCAGTGATAAAAGCCAAGAAGATCCATTTCTAAATCCATAAAAAGAAATACTGGAGGTATGAATCAAGTGGTAGAGCATCCTTTCAGCAAGTAAGTGGCCCTGAGTTCAAAGCTAGTTACCAGAAAAAAAATGTATTTGACATTTCTATTTAGCTTGAAACCATCATGGTGAATTTATTTGTGTAAAACCTAAAGAAAACAAGAGACATATAGAATAATAATGATTGGGAAGATAGCAGAGATTTTTGGGTTTCGAATTAAGTATAAAGAGAACAGTTTCAAGTGCTTTAACAAATATTGTTGTTCACAATCTCTCATTGAATAAAGGAATACTATTGGATTCACTTCACATATTGGTGGAATTATTACCTGACAACACCTAGCTTCTAAGCAGTGGACTGGGAGTGGCGACACTGCTGGACTTAGAAAACACTACATCAGCACTCAAATCTCCTTAGTTAAGTTCATGCTTTTATGATAAGAAAACTCTTTCTGACTTGCTAATATGTGTATTTATGAGAACATATTTTCTAATTCTAAGTAATGTTTATATAATGATGCTTTCCTTGATAACATTTATTTTTCTAGAGATTGCCACAAATGACAGTTTAACATTTATTCCATGCCCTCAAATATAAATGTAACCCAAGGTCTGAAGTTCACGGACACAAATTTGGCAGAAAAAATATTAAAACTAATTCAGTGATTGTTTCAAACTATTTAATCATACAATACACTATTCAGGGGGAAAGAGTGGTTTTGGTGAAATTTTACTATATGTGTATGTGTGTGTGTGTGTGTGTATACACACACACTTCTAGAGTTAAAATGTTATTTTATAAGAAAAAATTCAAAGCCACAAAAAGATGTACTCATATAATTGCTTAGCTCCATAAAGACAAACAACTCAGAGTTTATTTAAATAACTATTCTGTTTTTATTAAATGCCTGGTAACTTAGAAGAGGGAAAAGTAAATAGAGTCTAACAGTAATTATTACCAGGTGTCCTCATTAATAATATATAATTGATCTTATCAAAATGCCTACCTACACAGCTTTGGCAGGAAAGTTCAGGAGACTCTTATCTCCAATTAACCACCAAAAAGCCAAAAGTAAAGCTCTGGTTCAACTGGTTAGACTGCTAGCCTTGAACTTAATTAATTAATTAATTATATAGCTCAGGACAGTACCCAAGACCTCAGTTCAAATACTAGGAGCCTAGCAGAAAGAAAAAAATTAATATAGAACCCATCAGTAACAAAGCATGCTAATTCTTCTCAAAGATTTAGTAGACACTCTTGAGTGTAGCATCGTGTTTTAAGACCACTTTGGACATGAGAAAATACACAGATGCTATAAACACTGTACACCCAGCAAAGAGATGCTCCAGATAGAAAGTAACAGTATGAAATAATTAAGAGCCACACAGTTCCAAAGCAGACTGACACCAGGCTTGGTAACCATGACATTATCTCCTAGCATATCATAAATGGCCATGGAAACAACCAATGGAAGTTTCAGAACAGACTTCATCCTTCTGGGGTTTTCTGATCGACCTCACCTGGAGCGCATCATCTCCGTGGCTGTCTTCATCTTCTATCTGGTGACTCTGGTAGGAAACACAGCCATCATCCTGGT
>NW_012267354.1:2199138-2215023 GCF_000151885.1 Dipodomys ordii
TGACAACTTGTACTTCTCATTGTTGCAACAGGTCCACCTGTATCCTTAAACAACTGGTTTTTCCCCATCTCCTCCACAAGTTATACTGATATCAAATATAGTGAAAGCAGGGGTTATTTACTAAGCATTTTTATGTTGTAATTTAATCTGAAGAATATGGAAAATGTCTTTGGGTAATAAAATTGGTACACTACAGTTTATTTCTGGGTTTTTTCCTTGTATTTCCTTTTTCACTGCTTTTAAGTAGTGGATTTTTTGTTGTGCTGGTGGTTTGTTTTTTGGGTTTGTTGTTGTTGTTGTTGTTGTCAGTCTCAGGACTTGAACTCAGGGCCTGGGCACTGTACCTGAGCTCCTTTTTTGTTTTGCTCTCTACCACTTGAACAACAACATCACCTCTGTCTTTTTCTGTTAATGTAATAATGAATCATCAAACCCAGGGCTTCATGCATACAAGGCAAGCACTTTTAAATAGTGTTACAAAGACATTGCAAATTCCATATATCACTTTATAAGTATAGTTTTATGAGTGCACCTTCTTGGTATTTTTGTTGTTGTTTTAAGGGGTTTTTGTGTCTGTACTGAGGCTTAGATATTTTACTTTAGCTTTTCCTCTGAAAGCTGGCACTCTGCCACATGAGCCACAGCTCGACTTCTGCTGGAGCTGGCTTCAAACCAACATCCTCAGAGCTTAGCCTTCAGCAGAGCTAGGATTGCAGGTGTGAGTCATCAGCACTTGGATAACTAGAGATTTTTACAGTAAGAAGCCAAAAAACAGACAAAAAGATGTCAAGGCATATAACAAAGAACTATTTTTAGTTCTTTGTTATATGCCTTGACATCTTTTTGACTCTAACTAAGAAAATTACAGAAGTACAAAATTATATTTTATATATCTAAAATATAATTAAATATGATAGACAAATAGAATTATTTCATCTACTATAAAATACAGTTTACTCAAAGAATGAAAATTGCACATAACACTAAGAAGAGAAATTCAGTCCCACTGGATATCAGGAAAACCAAAGACAAGGCCACAGTCAGATAATATCTGTTGACATTTTACTTGGCAATCATTTACCTACAATAATGTAAAAGACTACATGTTGAAGAAAATGTAAATCCCAGTGGGATCATATTTATTTAACAAGAGTAGGACAAACTGACAAAAATAAAAACGTTTTGGAAGAAATAGACTTAAGTGTACTATTAATGTATCCCAAGAGACATACACAAAATTGTCACAGTGATCTTCACATAATCTCAAATGATAATTTGTATAAAGCGCATCAAGTGGATAGATAAGGGTAATGTGTTCATACAAAAATATATAGACCACAACTACACAAAATACATTGACTAAGTCTTCCAAAAAAATGTATAAATGTATTGGAGGTGTGGTTCAGTTGGTACAATAATAACCCATGAATGAAAGCAGCAAGTACCAAAATTGAGTTCCAGTTTCAGAGATAAAAAGGAACAGTATACACAGAAAGTACCCCCAAAGTAAATAAAAGGTGATACCTTTTATATAAGTTCAAAAACAGATACACTTTAAAATACAGGCTATTTAGATATGTTTTATAAACATATGTGTGTTGGGATGTATTTCATTTCCTAAAGCAGGTGTATAATGGAAGACAAAATTAAAGATCATGATTGCCCTGAGAATCAAGCAGGAAGAAGAAAAGAATGAAGGGGCACAATAGTAGCCATAACGTATTGGTAAGTCTTTAAAATGAGGGGGAGACACAAGAGAGTTCATCTCTAATTTTTTAATTGTTTGAAAATAAAACAAAGACAGTGTCATTTATGAACTAAGAACTATAATGATCCCAGATATTAGTTAAAAAAAACAAGAGCTTTCTAACATTTTAACCATTGAACAAATTTGTATTAAATGTGATCATTTTTACAGACAAGGTCTATATTATAATTACATTTTTCAATTCATATTTAAAGATAATGTTTACATAAATATTTCTTTGAAATTAATTCTGTCTGAAGAAATCCAAAAAGAAAAGGGAAATGATGATGAAATCCAGTGCCTTAAGGGAAGTTTTTATAAAATTCCTATTTGGCTAAGCCTGTGACTATAATCACACATTCCCTTGATTACCACTGTGTGACACCAATCCCACAGGGTCCAAACCACAACAACAAAGTAGCCGTTACAGTTGTAATAAATACTTCCCTAATACCTGTTAATGATTCTTGTAGTCCATCTCAAGCTCAGGGCCCTCATTTAATCTGGCAAAACTCTACAAATAGGAATACATAGAATATATTCCATTTATTATATATTATGGAAAACAGGTACATTTGAACGACATACAAGCAGGACAATTGTGAATTCTCCCCTCGAGGAAAAACAATGGGTTCTAATCTTTCTGTCTTCTGGTAAGTGTTTTCTGCTATCTGAGACAGCACAGGACAACAGGTAAAAACACTTTCTAGACAGTGTAGGTCTCCTATGAAAACAAAAATCTGAAAGGTATGTGTGCTAAGAATAAAACTAATACTGAAACCATCTCAGAGAACATTCAAATTCTGAATTTTTTCTATTTTCCATATATCAAGAATCACGCTAAATATTGTATATTAAGATTGTCAGTCCTCCACACAACCATCCTACAAAGAAAGTGCTTTTAGGAGAACTGTTTTATCAATGAGGAAACTGAGACTTATAAAAGTTGATTCACACTCTCAAGTTCACATCATCAGAAAATGGCAGCCATCTTGATAATAAATCCACAGGTAGACTGAACCCAGTGTCTATGGTCTTACCCCTTTGGATAGTCTCTTTTTCTTTTTGGACTTTGTATGACTGCCACATGATACTCCTTGCTTAATCATCAATGAATTGTCCATTAAATATGTTCTTAATAACAGATACTTTTTATGTTCTGTTTTCTCTTCAAATCATTGATGATAAATTATGTTCAAATATACTTAGCCCCTTCGTCTTCAAATTCACTGAAGTAAGGAAATGCAAAATAATGCAACTGAAGTATTTTTATATTATGAAAAATCTAGAAAAGGTTTCAGTTAAAATGTAGATTTACCTCTTCTTACTATGTCTTCAGCCCAAGTTCAAAGTTACTTTTTTTATTGCTTTAATGTCTCCTTTTGAATATCACATTTACTTTTCAGTTGAAGTCAAACTAATGACCAACATGTGAGACTTAAGGGTTAAAACAACATGGAGAATAGGAAGGAGCAACAAAGAGAAAAATCTTGTATTTAAACGGACACCATTAATTCTTACCTCAGTAGCAATTCTGACAAGATCACCTCAGCCTTCAGTGATCCAGAGTTTATACACAGACACTCAGGTTTTCCATCTGCTGAAAACAACTTCATGTCTTAGAAATTGCATGCAGACCTCTGGAGTTCACAGCTGTCTCAGTCGAGATGCACACCCAGAACTCTGTGCTCCCTTTGAGCTCAGGAATTTGAGGTTCTACACAACCCCAGGTGCATCCAGGGACAAAACACCAAGAAAGTCCAGCAGTAGAAAACTGGATAACATTAGGACCAGGTCATCGTGTGCTTGGTCAGGAAAGAAAAACCTAACAGTATATTTGATAACGAACTGTAAAAAGAATCTTAAAAGATATAACTGACCTTTAATAAGTCAAAGTATACAATATTGGTAAATGTGCATATAAGCAGTTAACTTTGTAAAATGCAAAGGGGTGATTACTGGCAAACATCTGGACATTTCAGCAGCAGCAGGGAGGAGGTATAATTAGAACATTGCACAAAGAAAGTTCCTGTAGTGAGTAACAATGGTTTTAGTTTGTTTTGTTGTTTGTTTTTGCCAGTACTAGGGCTTAAACTCAGGGTCTGGGCACTGTGCCTGAGCTTTTTTGCTCAAGGCTAGTACTCTACCACTTGAGCCACAGCTGCACTTGTGGCTTTTTGTTGTTCAATTGGAAATAAGAATCTCATGGACTTTCCTTCCTGGGCTGTCTTGGAACTGTGATCCCCAGAACTCAGCCTCCTGACTAGCTAGGATTACAGGCATGACTTAACAACACCCAGCCAATAATGTTCTATTTTTTGACTCAAGTGATAATCACAAGATTATTCACCCAAACTAATCATATTGTTACCTTACTAGGTGCCACCTATATGTAATTTTGGAATAAATTCTGTATGAATTAAATATGCCTTTACCATTTTCAAAATAGAGAGTCAATGTTTGGAAGTTGCCACAAGCAATCTTTAAACTCAGTGTCAGCACAGAGGAGGCATTGATTAAGGAAAGAGGTTCCTTTGTGTGCACCTGGCTTGCCTGACACTGAGGTTATACAAAGTCAGTATCATGTAGAAGTATTCCATGGACTTTTCCATGAAAAATTCTCTTGTACAGGGCAGAAGGCTGTGATCGTTACTTCTGAGGGCTATTTCAACTTTAAAAAGTATTGCTTCTTTTTTTTCAATCATGAGGCTGGAACTCTGGGTCTGGGTACTGTCCCTCAGCTCTTCAGCTCAAGGCTAGCACTCTACCACTTCGGCCACAGTGCCATTTCCAGTTTCTGGTGGATTCTTGGAGATAAGAGTCTCACAGACTTTGCTGCCCAGGCTGGCTTTGAACCACAATCCTCAGATGTCAGCCTCCTGAGTTGATAGGATTATAAGTGTGAGTCACCAGTGCCCAGCTGGTTTTTGTTTTTTTGCCAGTCTGAGGCTTGAACTCTGGGTCTGGGCACTGTCCCTGAGCTTTGTTTTATGCTCAAGGCTAGCACTCCACCACTTGAGCTACAGTCCAACTTCCAGATTTTTGTGAGTAGTAGTTTATTGGAGATTCTTCTGAGTCCCAAGGACTCAGAAGCCCAGACTGGCTTTGAAACATGACCCTTGGATCTCAGCCTCCTGAGTAGCTAGGATTACAGGTGTGATCCACTGGCACCCAGTTAAATGTGTCACTTTTTAATCTGGAACACTCTCCCAACTTTAAGAGATCACAGGTACCCAATATAATATAAAATCAAAGCCTTTGAACTATTTTATTACCCTGAGTTTATCATGTGAGTCTTAATATTACATTCGGCTTGTCCATATTTTTGCATACATAATGTTGCTTGTTGATTTAAGAAGCCATATCCAGGGTGGCTCACACCTATAATCCCAATTACCTAGAGGCAGAGGTAGGAGGATTGAATTCCAGGGCCAACACTGAGCAAATATTTGAAAACCCATGTGAAAAAACATCACAGCCAAAAAGGAGGGTTAGGGCCATGGTCAAGTGGCAGAGTACATGACCAAGTCAAACTATAGCATCATAAAATGGGGGGTTGGGGAGCCAGGCACCAGTAGCTCACACCTGTAATCCTAGCTATTCAGGAGGCTGAGATCTGAGGATCACAGTTCAAAGGCAGGAAAGTCCATGAGATTCTTTATTTTCTTTTTGGTTGGTCATAGGGTATGAGCACTGGGCCTGGGCACTGTCCCTCAGCTCTTCAGCTCAAGGCTAGCACTCTACCACTTCCAGCTTTTACTGCTTATGTGGTGCTGAGGAATCAAACCAAGGGCCTCATGCATACAAGGCAAGCACTCTACCACTGAGCCACCTTCCTATCCTCCCCCTGCCTCCAATGAGACCCTTATCCCCAATTAACCACCAGAAAACCAGAAGTGGTACTGTGGCTCAGGTGGTAGAATGCTCACCTTGAGCTGAAGAGCTCAGGGACATCACCCAAACCCAGACTTCAAGCCTCTCAACCAACTGAAAAAAAAAAATAGAATTCAGCCAATCAGCACTGGCTCAATCCTATAATCCTAGTTCCTCAGGAGACTGAGATCCTGTGGATTATAGTTTGAAGTCAGTTTAGACAGAAAAATTCAAGAGAGTCTATCTTTAAACCCTTAAAGATGTAGGCTGATGTAGGCTGACTCAAATACTGGATCACTAGTTGAAGAAGTCAATGCCTCTGAGTTCAAAAGAGTTATCAGAAGAAGTGAGGAGGAGGAGGTTCAAGACATTCTTCTTCAGAGCTGAGGACTGCTGGCTCACACTTATAATCCTAGCTTCTCAGGCAGGCTGAGATCTGAGGATCATAGTTCAGAGCCAGCCTAAGCAGGAAACTCTCTGAGACTCTTTTTTTTTTAATTATGAAAATACCATACACAGGGGTTACAATTACATGAGCAAAGTAATGAGTGCATTTCTTATCAAGCATTGTTGCCTCCTCCCTTGTTTCCCCTTCCCATCCCTTCTCATTCCCCAACCCCAACCCCCCCCATCGAGCCAAAGTTGTAAAGTTCGTTTTTCGACATACCATCTTTTACATCTCATTTTTGACACAACGTCTTATACATCTCATTGTTGCAATGGGTCCACCTGTATCCCTATTTAAACAATTTGTTTTTTCCCTTCCCCTCCCCAAATTATACCAACCAATTAAACACCAAAAAGCCAGAAGTAGAACTGTGTCTCCTGTGGTACAGCACTAGCCTTGGTCAAAATAAGCTCAGGAACAGTGATCTGGCCCTGCATACTAGCAACTAGCATACACACAGAGAGAGAGAGAGAGAGAGAGAGAAGATATTCTTAATAAGCTTCACACAATCATGGCGAAATCAGTATAAAAGCAGAAAGGAAAAGGAACATATAGAATACTAATGATTGGGAGGAGGGTAGATAGAGTGTCTCTTTTTAGAATCAAATACAAACTCAAGGGCTTCCACAAATATTAACGTTCTCAATCTCCCATTGAAAGGGAAATTCCTGTATTTATTTCATATAATAAGAACTTGATATTCAGACAGCTAAAATTATTCCCTAGGAAGGGGAGTTTCCAAGCAGTGGAGCTGAGATTTGATACCAGGTACGTGGAGTCTAGAATCTGTGCACTTAAGTATTGTACTGGACTTAAAAGATACGTCACTGTGTGAGCACTCAGTACTCCTTTGTTAAATTAAGTTTACGACCTCAAACTAAGAAACACTATAAACATACCTCACCTGAATGACAAGCAAAATTCTTTCTTTATAATTACAATATTTTCAAATTCTAACTCAACCTCATTGAACACTGATTTAAGAAAATGCATTTTGCTATAAACTGCCAAAAATGAAGTTATTATTCCATTCACGTACAGTTAATGTAAATATAGGCTAGATGAGAAGATCATGCACAAGAATCAGGCAGCAGAATAAAATCTTAGTTCAGTTATTAAATGTTCCAATCTATTCAATTATGTGATACAATATTCAGGAAAAAAGCAGCGCTTTTGGTGAAATTTTTGTCCCTTATATGTCTACTTTTGGAGTCAAAATATTATAATGACTTTAGATGAAAAGATTCTAAAGCAAGAAGAAGATGCACTCATATAATTGCTAAGTTCCAAAAGATGAACGATTCAGGGTTTATTAACATTTTTTAATTAAATTACCTGCCTGGCGTTCCACAGAATGGTCAAGTATATAGAAGTACATAAGTATACAGAAGTATAGAAGTATATAGAAGTATAGAAGTATGTAGAAGCTCACAGTGTTTGTAGCCGAGTCCTCTCTCAAAATTATATACTTGGTTTCATCTTATTTTAAAAGTACAGAACCATGGGTGGCAACTCATATTAACCCTTCTCAATGATTCATAATATACTCTGAATGAGTTTACCATCATATTTTAGAGCCACTTTGGATATGAGTAGACACAGAAACACTATAAGCACTGAACACCAAACAAATGTTCCTAAAAGAGATGACTCAGAAAACATATGCAAATAGTGAGTTTGGCATAGTCCTGACAATGTCAGCACCACACAATTCTAAGGCAGACTGATACCATGTTTGGTAACCACATGACTATCTCCTAGCCTATCATAAAGGGCCATGGAAACAACCAATAGAAGTTCCAGAACAGACTTCATCCTTCTGGGATTTTCTGATCGACCTCACCTGGAGCGCATCATCTCCGTGGCTGTCTTCATCTTCTATCTGGTGACTCTGGTAGGAAACACAGCCATCATCCTGGTGTCTTATCTAGACACCCAGCTCCACACCCCCATGTATTTCTTCTTGTCTAATTTGTCTGCTGTGGACCTCTGTTATACCACTAGCATCATCCCCCAGATGCTGGTAAATCTGTGGGGCCCAACAAAATCTATCACATACGCAGGCTGTGCACTCCAGTTCTTCTTCGCCCTTGACCTGGGAGCCACAGAATGTCTTCTCTTGGCTGTGATGGCCTATGACCGCTATGCTGCTGTGTGCCAGCCTCTCCACTACATGGTCATCATGCACCCTGGGCTTTGCCACAGGATGGTGCTGATCTCCTGGTTGGGGGGGTTGGGAAGTGCCCTAATTCTTTGCTCCTTGACATTGAAGTTGCCAAGATGTGGCCACCGCCTAGTGGATAATTTTTTCTGTGAGATGCCAGCGTTGATCAAGATGGCTTGTGTCTACTCAAGAGTCATTGAGATTGCCGTCCTTACTCTTGGAGTTATATTACTTCTAGTACCTCTATCACTGATTCTCATCTCCTACGGAGTCATCACTCAAGCTGTAATGAGGATCAAGTCAGCCAGCAGGTGGAGAAAGGTCCTGAACACCTGTGGCTCCCACCTCACAGTAGTGACTCTGTTCTATGGGACGGCCATTTATATGTACATGAGGCCACAGAAAACCAAATCCCAAGATGAAGGGAAGTTCTTAACTCTCTTTTACACAATCGTCACACCCAGCCTGAACCCCCTGATCTATACTTTAAGAAACAAAGAAGTAAAGAGCGCTCTGAAGAGAATATTGAAGTTAAAAACTGTTCAGCAATCATGAGTTGGGTTGGGGAGGAATACACATATACATGTGAAAAAAAATGTCCTGTACTATCAGAACCATTTACCATAATTTTACTAGGAATAACATTCATCATGATACATAAACAAAACTAGAAACAAAGAGGAATAGACATGCAAATAAAATGGAGATATAAATGAAAAGCTTCACAACCATGCATCTCAGAAAGTTATACAACTATGAAATGTAAATACAGTAGCAAATCTGCAAATTGGATTAAGAAATCTTACATGGACATCCATGTTCACATAGAATTATTTTAGACACTGGTCCTTTTATTCCAGAGACACATTAAGCAACATGACACTCCCCTCCACCCATAAGACCTTGCCTGAGTAACCATTACACAGGAGACTATGCACCAATCTGAACTTGACATACAGCTGCCATGTTGCAAATGCATAGCTTAGTCTGATTCCATTAACAATGCCAAGGAGGCAATGGGTACCACTCCGACACATCTTCTGTAATAGGAACCTCCTTTCTCTCTCTAGCTTTGACGATGCAAATGGTAACAAAACCCTGAGGAAGGAGAAAGAACAAGAAGATGGAGGCACAACAAATTCACTATCAGAACCACTCCAGACTCTCTTGGTACTTTATCCTGGGGGCAAAAGCATCAACAGCATTACCAGATAACTTAGAAAAAAAGCTAGAAAAGCAGATTCTTGGGCCCCATACCACAACAGAGCATAGACCAGCAATCAACATTTTCTAAGTGAGCACTATAGATGATTTTTGACCTAGCTAATGTTCAGTGACAATATTGAAGAGAATAGGAAGTTTAAGTCTGTCTGAACAAGAAATGAACATGGTTTGAAGGGTCTTAATTATTTTACTTCCTGATATATGTGGGAATAGGTAGAAATTAATATCACAAAGGTTTTTAGCAAAATGTCAGATTACAGATGAAGAGGAGTCCAGAAAGCACCCTTTTGATCCCAAGCATGAAGATAGAAAGGAAATAAGTGAAGTCGGTATAAAATATTTTTCTCTTAATACTATATCTTTCTCACACTTTATTTTTTGTTTGTTTGTCAGCCATGGGGCCTGAACTCTGGGCCTGGGCACTGTCCCTCAGCTCTTCAGCTCAAGCCTAGCACTACCACTTGAGCCATAGCATCACTTCCAGCATTTTCTGCTTATGTGGTGCTGAGGAATCAAACCCAGGGCCTCATGCATGCAAGGCAACCTCTCTACCACTGAGCCACCTCCCCAGCCCTCACACTTTGTTTTTGTAATACACTTTCTTTTACTCAGCTGCCTCCCCTCTGCAGTTCCCTTGCTATGGCATTTCTACTAGGGAAATACCTTGCAAAATATGTGCAACCCATGTCGATAGAAAAAACACATTTTACTAAAACACATTAGGGAAGACCACAAGAAATGAAATTGAAGCTTACCTCTCAGGATAGTAATCTTTACAAGTTAATCTATATATTCAATAGCACTTCAGTGATGTTAGTCTTACAAGGTAAAAGTGAAAAGATTAATGGCCTTAATTAGCAAAAACAGACATTTAGTTCAGCACCGTGGCTCATGTCACAACTACTCAGGAGGCTGAGATCTAAGGGCTGAAATTTGAAGCCAGTCTTGACAGGAAAGTCCATGAGACTCTTATTTTCAACTAACAACCAAAATACCACAAGTGAAGCTATAATTTAAGTAGTAGAGTGCTAGCTTTGAGCAAAAAAGTTCAGGGATAGTGCCCAGGCCCTGAGTTTAAGCCCTAGGACCCTCCTCCCCAACACAGACACACTCTCTAAGGAAAGAGAATAGCGAAGAGAAGGGAGAAAGAAAAAGAGAGAAAATAAAAAGAGAGAAAGAGAGAAATAAGAAAGGAAGAAGAAAGAAGGAAGGAAGGAAGGGAGGGAAGAAGGGAGGGAAGGAATAAAGGTTGGAGGGAGGGAAGAAAGAAGGGAGGAAGGAAGGAAGGAAGAAAAGAAGACAGGGAAGGAGGGAGTAAGAGAGGGAGGGGAGAAATAGGAAGGGAAGAAGGGAGGAATTTAGCAGGGCTGAGGTTGGAATTCAGTGGCTCTCTACCTGTCAAACCCTTAAGCAAGTGAAAGCTGCTTCCTTCTGCAGTGCCCATGGTATGACATTTCAACAAGGAACATATCTTGCAAACTATGTCAACCCTTGTCTATAGAAAATTATAACATTTTACTAAGACTCATTAGAGAAGGCCTCAATAAATGAAGCTAGAGCTGGAAGTGTGGCTTAGTGGTACAGTAGTTGCCTAGCATTATGCATGAAGCCCTAGGCTTGATTCATCAAACCACATAAACAGAAAAAGCTGGAAGTAATGCTGTGGCTCACATGGTAGAGTGCTAACCTTGAGCAAAACAAACTTGGGGTTAGTGCCCTGAGTTCAAGCCCCAGGACTGGCAAAAATTAAAATAAAATAAATAAATGAAACCATATCTTACCTTGTAGGGTAGTATTCTGTACATGAAAAGTTAATAATCCCCCTCAAAAAATCTATGCATTTGAGACATCTTAAATCAACTATTGATAGTGCTTTTGATGAAGTCACCAACATGAATAGCAAAGGGTTAACAATGTCAAGGTACTTAGGATTATTAAAGAGGACTCTCCTGCCTTTTTACCTATTGAGATTCATAGTACAAATAATTGTCGTGGGCTGTAGTGCAGAAAAAAAGAGAGCATGGGAGCAGAGCAAAGCAAAGCACACAGCATACACAAGCACACATATACATACAGAGTATTGGTACATGACAGAATATGGTATTTCTGGGGAAAGAAAAATATTTCCAGATTTTGTATTGTGATTTGGCTATCAGCAGGAAAAGATGAATTTGGATCCCAGCTCTCTACTACGTACATAAATTAATACTAAATAGATCAAGAATAGAACTTTATCACATTTAAAATATATATAAATCAAAACCTCTCTCAGTTGGGACATGGATTTCTTAAAGAAACTACTGAAGAAAATAAGTTCTTCAATAATAAAATGAAAGATTTCTGATCAGCAAGAAGGAGATATTTAAAGCAAAAAGCCAAACAACAAGCAGAAAAAAAATATTTTCCAGGCATATAACCCCACAGAAAACTAAACATAACACAATACCCATAAGGAGGAAAAGTACAAAACAATATAATATGGAGTTGAGATAGTCAAAATATAAATACAGTGGGCACATAGAATTATCTCATCTGCCAAGAAATATTTGAGGGGCTGGGAAGTTGGCTCAGTGGTAGAGCGCATGCCATGCATGCCTGAGGCCCTGGGTTCGATTCCCCAGCACCACATAAGCAAAATGAAAAAAGCCAGAAGTGGCACTGTGGTTCAAGTGGTAGAGTGCTAGTCTTGAGCTGAAGAGCTGAGAGACAAGCCCAGAGTTCAGGCCCCACGACCGGACCAAAAAAAAAAAAGAAATATTTGATTCAAAGAATGAATATTGTCTATAACAATAACTGTAAGAAGATAAATTCAATCACATTGGATATCAGGAAAATGAGAGACAAGGACACAGTTGGATAATATCTGCACCATTTTACTTGGCAATTACTTAAAAGCCCATAATACAATAAATAGTTACATGGGAGAAAATGTGGGTTTCCATAACATCATTTATATGTAACAAGAATACGACAAGTTGACTTTTAAAAATAATTAGGGGGGCTGGGAAGGTGGCTCAGTGGGAGAGCGCTTGCCTTGCATGCATGAGGCCTTGGGTTCGATTCCTCAGCACCACATAAGCAAAAAGAAAAAAAGCTGGAAGTGGCGCTATGGCTCAAGTGGCAGAATGCTAGCCTTGAGCTGAAGAGCTGAGGGACAGCGCCCAGGCCCAGAGTTCAGGCCCCATGACTGGACCCAAAAATAATAATAATAAAAATAATTAGGAAGCCAGGCACTGGTGGCTCATGCCTGTAATCCTAGCTAAGGAGGCTAAGATCTGAGGATCACAGTTCAAAGCCAGCCCAGGCAAGAAAGTCCCTGAGACTCTTATCTCCAATTAACCACCAGAAAACCAGAAATGTCTCTGTGGCTCAAGTGGTAGAGTGCTAGCCTTGTGCTGAACAGATCAGGGACAGCTCCTAGGCCCAAAGCTCAAGCCCCACAACCAACCTCCCCCCTGAAAATTAAAAGAAGAAATGCCAATTAAATGAATAAATTCTTACACATGTGGTTGACATTTTAACATTATTTTTCAATTTAAGTCATATAATGCCTAATTAAACATCCCTAAAATTAATTTAGTTGAAGAAATAAAGAAAGAAAAGGCAATGATGAAATCAATGTCTTAGGGGATTTTTTTATAAAGTTCCTATTTGGATATGCCTCTGATTATAAATATAGCTTTCCTTAATCACCTTGTGGGGACTCAATTCCCACAAGATCTCCACCACACCAATGCAGTAGCCTTGAGAGTTGTGCATAAATACTTCCATACCACGCATTCATGATTCCTGGAATCTAGCCCAAGACACCTTGCCTCCTTGTTTCATTCAGCAACACTCTACTTGAAATATGAATAATAAGAAGATCCAATAGAAGATTTCACCTATCAACCTAGAAATATACTTAGCCAAAACTAATTCATCAGCTTTTTTGCCAGTCCTGCATCTACTTTATCTCCAATATCCAAATTAAATAAGAATATCTTCTAAAGTTAAATTCAGTTGAATAAGATCATGGCATCAGTATAAAAAGACTAATAGTGACTAATCTAATTTTCTCAAAACTTTAGTACCTTGCCCTACAACTTCCTTTTCTGAGCTATTGATGAAGAATCCTCCATCCTAATGGGAAATGGGTGTGTTTGGACAACTACAAGAAAAACAACTACAAATTCTCCCTTCATAGAAAAATAATGGAGTCTAACCTTTCAGACATCTGGTAAGTATTCTCTGCTATCGCAAACAGAAAGGGACAAGGGGTAGAAACATATCCTAGACAGTACTGGTCTTACTATCCATGAAAGCAATGATGTAAAAAGTTTATGAGCTAGGAATAGTACTGATATTAAAGCCATCTCAACAGAGAGGATTCAAATTCAACAAGAGCAATTAAGATCATTTGAATTTTCTAAATATTTTCCATGTATCAAGCATCATGACACAATCATCCTACTGTTCTGTCAACAAAGAAACAGACTTATAAAAGTTGATTAGCTCCCTCAAGTTCACACCAGCAAAAAATGGCAGAGATCTTGTGGTAAAAACTACACAGGTAAACTACACCCAGTGTCTATGGTTTTAACCCTTTATTCTTGTTTTCTTTTTGGGCATGACAATACTTCCTTAGTCATCAAAAAGTCACCCATTAGGGCTGGAATGTAGCTTAGTAGCAAAGCACTTGTCTAGCAAGTGCAATGTCCTGGGTTTGATCCCCAGTCCAAAAAGGAAAGGAAGAAAGGAAGAACAAAGAAAGAAAGAAAGAAAGAAAGAGAGAGAGAGAAAAGCCATCCATGAAATAGGTTCTTAATATTCAGACACTTATGTTCTCAGTTTTCTCTTCATATTATTGATGGACACCAAATTATATTTAAATATACTTGGCTCAATTGTCTTCAAAGGCATTAAAGTAAGGAAATGCAAAATAGAGCATATTATGCTCTATAATTGACAACTGAACCATTCCCCTACTATGAAAAAAAAGAAAATGGGGTTTCAGTGAAAATGTACCCTTGTTTCTTTTTGGTAATGCCATCTATGGCATAGTCTTATTCTGAATATCACATCTACTTTTCAGTTGAAGTTAAACTAATGTCCAACATGTGAGGCTTAACGGTCAGACCAATGCAGTGAACAGGAAGAAGCAACAAAATGAAGTCTTGCACTTAAGTGGACACCATTCAATTCCTACCTCAGTAGCAATTCTAACAAGCTCATCTTGGGCCTTCAGTGATCCCAAGTTTATACAGAGCTACTCTTGTTTGCTATCTGCTAAAAACAACTCACATGTAAAAACCACCTACAAAGCACATGTACACCCCTGGGGTTCACAGCTATCTCGGTAGAGATGCAAATAGAGAACTTTGTGCTCCCCTTTGAGCTCAAGAATTTGAGATTCTACATAACCCAGGTGCATCCAGTGACAAGACACCAAAAAAGTCCAGTAGTTGGAAATAGGATAGCATTAGAAACACTTCATCATGTGCTTGGTCAGGAAAGAAAAATAAAAGAAAAATCTAACAGTATATTTGTTAATAGATTCCATTAAAAGAGATTCAACAGATATATGCCAAAGTTTACAATATTGGTGGTTGCACATGCAGGCAGTTAATAAAATGCAAAGAGATGATTGCTGGTACCATCAGGACACGCCAGGAACAGGGGAGTCATAAATGGGATTCTGTGCTATTTCTGGACTCTGACAATAGTTATTAGATAATTCACCCAAACTCACCAAACCTTTCTTTATTATTACTTCCTGGGTATGCCTATAGATAGATAGATAGATAGATAGATAGATAGATAGATAGATAGATAGATAGATAGATAGATGTATATAGAAATATAATGGACACATAAATATATATATATATCTATAACTAAATCTGTTTATTATGGAGCCATGTTGAATTGAATTAAATATGCCTGTGCTTTATTTTTGGAATAGAGGGAATCCGTGTCAGGAAGTTGCCAAAAGGAACTTTTTAAACTCAGTGGAAGTGTATGAGACATTGATTGAGGAAAGAGGCCTCTTCACGTACAAGTGGCTTCCCTGACACCGATGTTATGAAAATAAATGTTATATGAAGCCAGGTGCCTGGCTCCTGTACAGGCTCCCACCTGTAATTCTGGCAACTCAGGAGGATGAGATCAGAGGATAGTGGTTCAAAGCCAGACTGGACAAGAAAGTCTTTGAGATTTTTCTCTCCAATCAACTATCAAAAAAAAGAAACCAGAAGTGGAGCTGGGGCTTAAAGTAGTAGAATGCTAACTTTCAACAATAAAGCTCAGGAGCAGTTCCTAAGCCCTGAATTCAAGCCCCAGGACTATAACAAAGATAGATAGATAGATAGATAGATAGATAGATAGATAGATAGATAGATAGATAGATAGATAGATAGATAGATAGATAGATAGATAGATAGATAGATA
>NW_012267354.1:2215073-2217437 GCF_000151885.1 Dipodomys ordii
GATAGATAGATAGATAGATAGATAGATAGATAGATAGATAGATAGATAGATAGATAGATAGATAGATAGATAGATAGATAGATAGATAGATGTTCTATGAATGTTCCAGGGAAAAATTTTCTATTTAAGACAGAGGTCTGTACTCATGGCTTCTGAGGCCCATTTCAGCTTTAAAATGTATGGCTTTTTAATTCTGAACACTCTAAGAGATCACAGAAACTTATTGGAATTTAAAATCAAAGACTTTGGAGAACTCAATCATTTCCTGACCCTGAGTTTATCAGAATCTGAATATTGCACTCTGCTTATGCATATTTTTGTGTATTAATCATGCTTGTAGGTTTTAGACCTCATAACTAAAATGCAGTAGCTCACACATGTAATCATAATTATTTATAGGCAGAGGTATGAAGCTCAAACTCAAAGGCCAAATCCAAGTGTTCGTGGCCAAGGCCTATAATCCTGCCAGGAGACTGGAATCTTGAAGGCCATGGTTTGAAGCCAATCCATTGATAAAAGCCAAGGAGATCCATTTCTAAACCCACAAAAAAAGAGACCGGAGGTATGGCATGCTTTTGGCAAGTAAGTAGCCCTGAGTTCAATACTAGTTACCAGGAAAGAAGAAGCATTTGATAGTTGTATTTATTTGTGTAAAACCTGAAGAAAACAAGAGACAGACAGAATAATGATGATTGGGAAGAGAGCAAAGTTTTGGGGGATGTGTGTGTGTGTGTGTGTGTGTGTGTGTGTGTGTGTGTGTGTGTGTGTGTGTCATTCGTGGGGCCTGAACTCTGGGCCTGGGCACTATCATTCAGCTCTTCAGCTCGAGGCTAGTGCTCTGCCATTTGAGCCACAGTGCCACTTTTGGCTATTTCTGCTTACGTGGTACTAAGGAATCGAACCCAGGGCCTCATGCATGCAAGGCAACAACTCAACTACTGAGCCACTTTCTGAGCCCCTTCTGGGGGACGTTTTTAAAATTAAGTATGAACAGAACACTTTCAAGGGCTTTAACAAATTGTTGTTCACAATCTCCCATTGAATAAAGGAATACTATTGGATTCACTCACATGTTGGTGAAATTATTACCTGACAACACCTAGCTTCTAAGCAGTGGACTGGGATTGGAGACACTGCTGGACTTAGAAAACACTACATCAACACTCAAATCTCCTTAGTAAAGCTCATGCTTTTATGATAAGAAAACTCTTTCCAACTTGCTAATATGTTTATTTATGACTACCTATTTTCTGATTCTAACTAAAGTTTATACAACAATGCTTTCCTTGAGAGCACTTATTTTACTACAGATTGTCACAAATGACAGGTTTTTAGTCCATGCCCCCAAGAAAATATAAAAATACCCTGAGGTCTGAAGTTCATGGATACAAACTCGGCAGAAAAAAATATGAAACTAATTCAGTGATTGTTTCAAACTATTTAATTATATAATACTCAGAGGGAGTGATTTTTGGTGAAATTTTACCATACATACGTGTGTATACACATATTTTTAGAGTCAAAATGTTATTTTAAAAGAAAATAGTCCAAAGCAACAAAAAGATATACTCAAATTGCTCAGCTCCATAAAGACAAACAACTCAAAAGTTTAATTAACTATTTTGTTTTTATTAAATGCCTTCTGGGTAACTTAGAAGAGGGGTCAAGTAAATAGGGTCTAATGGTAATTGTTACCAGGTGTATTCATTTAAAAATATATAATTGATCTTATCACATGATCAAAATGCCTCCCTGCACCCAACCAGGTACAGGTGGCTCAACACCTGTAAACCTAGCCACTCAGAAGGCTGAGATCTGAGCATGACAATTCAAAGACAGCTTGGGCAGGAAAGTCTTTTCTCCAATTAACCATCAAAAAAGCCAAAAGTAGAGCTGTGGCTCAAGTGGTTAGACTATGAGCTTTGAATAAATAAATAAATAAACGAACAAATATATAAGCAAGCAAGCTCAGGGACAGCACCCAAGATTTGAGTTCAAGTGCTAGGAGCCTCACAAAAAGAAAAAAAAATAATATACAACCTTTGAGAAGCAAAGCATTCTAACCCTTCTCAATGATTTAGTTGACATTCTTGAGTTTAGGATCATGTTTTAGGACTGCTTTGGACATGAGTAAATACAGAGACACTATAATGACTGAACACCTAGCAAAGAGATGCTCCAGATAGAAAATAAAAGTATGAAATAATTGAGAGCCACACAGTTCTAAGGCAGAGTGACACCAGGCTTGGTAACCATGACATTATCTCCTAGCATATCATAAAGGGCCATGGAAACAACCAATGGAAGTTCCAGAACAGACTTCATCCTTCTGGGGTTTTCTGATCGACCTCACCTGGAGCGCAT
>NW_012267354.1:2219032-2241042 GCF_000151885.1 Dipodomys ordii
CGCTCTACCACTTGAGCCACAGCGCCACTTCCGGCTTTTTTCTTTTTGCTTATGTGGTGCTGAGGAATCGAACCCAGGGCCTTGAGCATGCAAGGCAAGCGCTCTACCACTGAGCCACCTTCCCAGCCCCATGAGTACGTTTCTTGTGGAGCATTGTTACTTCCTCCTTTGTTGTTCTCCCACTATTCCTTCTCTCCCCCACCTCCCTCACTCCTCCCCATCCACCCCCCAAGTTGTTGTCACTGTACTTGATATTGGTACCCTGCATCTTGTATATACACTGGTCCAATTCAAGGAGGGGAAGGGAAATAACAAAATGCTGAACAAGGACACAAGATGACCCAATGCAACAATGATACCCACAAAAGTACGTTTCTTTTTGGACAATGTCATCCCTTCCCTTGCTTTCTCCCAGTGTTTCCCTCCCATACCCACCCACAAATGATATAGTTCACTTTCAATATAGTGTCTAGCGAGTACTACTGCTGCATTGTTCACTCTTTATCCCTCCATTTCTCTGTCCCCCTTACCCTTCCAAGAACAGATAAACAAGACAAACGTAGTTCATTTTGAAATATCTCCATGACTTCATTTGTATTTCTTTTATGGCTAGAGAAGTTAAGCATTTTTTCAGGTGTCTATTGGCCATTCTTATTTCCCCTTCAGAGAAATCTCTTTAAATCTTTAGCCCACTTATTTATCAGGCAGTTGTTTCTCTGAGAATTTGTTGTTGGAGGATTTAATTTTTTGAGTTCTAAATATATTTCAGATATAAGGCCCTTGTCCGTTGTATGGCTAGTGAAGATCTTCTCCCAGTTTGTGGGCTTTCTATTGATCTTGCTAGCTATATCCTTTGCCATGCAGAAGCTCTGCAGTTTCATGCAATCCCATTTGTCCAACCTTTCTTTGATTTGTTGTGCTTCTAGGTCTTTATTAAGAAAATTTGGGCCTAAGGAGCCCTAGAGTTTTTCCAATTCCTTCCTGTAATGTTTTCAGGGTGTCTGCTTTTATTTCGAGGTCTTTGATCCATTTGGAGTTGATTCTGGTGCAGGGTGATATAACAGATCTAGCTTTAGTTTTCTACAGGTATTTAGTCAATTTTTCCAGCACCATTTACTAAGAAGGCTGTCTTTCTTCCATTCTATTTTTTTACCTCCCTTGTCAAAGATTAGGTGGCTATAGGTCTGTGGGTACATTTCTGGGTCTTCAGTCCTATCCCATTGGTCCTCAGGTCCGTTCTTGTGCCAGTACCAAGCTGTTTTGATTACTATGGCTTTGTAATAGAGTTTGACATTTGGAATTGATATCCTCCAGTACTGTTCTTTCTGCCAAGGATTGTTTTTGCTATTCGGGGTCTTTTATTGTTCTATATGAATTTTTGGATTGCTTCTTCTTATTTCAATGAAGAATGAGGTTGGGATATTGACAGGTATGGCCTTGAATTTGTATATAGCCTTTGGCAGTATTGCCATTTTTACCAAGTTAATCCAGCAATCCAGGAACATGGGAGGTTTATCCACTTCCTTAGTTCTGCTTTTATCTCCTTTTTCAGGTTTTTTCATCATATAGGTCCTTCACCTCTTTAGTTAACTCCTAGGTATTTTATTTTTTGTGGGGCTATTATGACTGGAGTTGTTTTCCTAATTTCAACCACTCTCTTCTCCTTAATGGTACAGGAAAACCATTGATTTCTGAGGGTTACTTTTATACCCAGCTACTTTGCCAAGTTTCCAATCAGCTCAAGTAACTTGGGAGTGGTGTCCATGGGGTTCTTTAAATACAAGTTCATGTCATCTGCAAAGAGGGAGAGTTTTACTTCATCTTTCTTAATTTGGATCCCCTTTATGTTTGCATCTTGTCTTATTGCACTAGCTAGGCATTCTAATACTACGTTGAAGAAGGGTAAGAGTGAGTAAACACCCTTGCCTCCTTCCTGAATTTAGAGGAAATGGCTTTAACTTTCTCCCAGTAAGTATATTGCTGATTGTAGTTTTGTCATAAACTGTCTTTATTATATTGAGGAATGTTCCATGGATTCCTAGTTTTTTCCAGAGCTTTCATCATAAAGGGGTGTTGGATCTTGTCAAATGCTTTTTCTGCATCTATTGAGATAATCATGTGGTTCTTATCTTTGTTCCTGTTGATGTGATGAATTATATTAATTGATTTGCATATATTGAACCAGCTTTGCATCCCTGAAATGAATCTTGTTTGATCATGGTGTTTGATATTTTTGATGAGTTGTTAAAGTTGATTGAATTTTATAAGATCACATGCACAAAGCTATTACACCTTTTCTTCCTCTCATAAGAATATCCTCCTTTGGTCTCACTGTGTGTAAATGCCTGGAGACCTGTATAATTTGTCATGCCCTAGTGTATTTTTCTTTTACCATCAAGTATGTTTACTTGTAGATTTATAGGCACATTCTAGCTACCATTAATGAGGAAAACCACACAACCTATGTTTCTCTGACTCTGGCTTATTTCACTTAATATAATTTTTCAAGTCTTTCCATTTCCTTACAAGTGGCACTAAATCATTCTTATGGATGGATGAGTAGAATTCCATTGTGCATATATACCACATTTCTTAGCCAACTTAAAATCTCACCTCTTTAAAATCTGAAATATCTCCTCATCCTATTTTCTGAACTCCTTTAAAAGTGTGAAATATCAGTTGTGGTATTCTCTTACTTTATTTAGTGCATATATACATATACATATATATATATATACATACATACCTTTGAGAGCAAAGTTCTCTGGTAAGCTTTTCCACAACATAGAACATTTTACTCATTTGGGATTTTCTCTGTTTAAATTGCCTTTTGACTAAATTGTATATGTAACATGTCTGTTAAATGATTAAATGAATAAATTATTGAGTATTTTTATATTTTAATTAATTCTGCAGAATATAGAAAATGTCCTTGGGTAATAGAATTGGTAAATTACAATTTATTTTGGGGGTTTTTTGTCTTGTTATGTTTTTTATTGCCTTGGTTTTTTTGTTGGTTTTTTTGTTGTGGTGGTGGTTTGTTTTGGGGGGTGGTTGTTGTTGTTGTTTTCACCAGTCCCAGGACTTGAACTAAGGGCCTGGGCACTGTCTCTGAGCTTCTATTTTATGCTCTCTACCACTTGAGCCACAGCATCACTTCTGGCTTTTTCTTTCTGTTAATGTGATACTGAGGAATCAAACCCAGGGCTTCATGCATGCTAGACAAGCACTATTCCACCTTTAAGAAGTTTTACACAGACATTTCAATCCCACATATCAGTTTATAAGTACAGTTTTATACCTTCTTGGTATTTTTGTTGTTATTGTTGTTATGGGGTTTTTGTGTCTGGACTTAGGCTTAAACTCAAGGACATAGATATTGTACTTTAACTTTACCTCTGAAAGCTGGCATTCTGCCACATAAGCCACAGCTGGACTTCTCCCTAGGCTGGCTTTTAAACCAACATCCTCATAGCTTAGCCTTAGGCAGTGCTAGGATTGCAGGTGTGAGTCATCAGCACTTGGGTAAAGAGAGATTTTTACAATAAGAAGCCAAACAACTGACAAAAAAAAGTCAGGGCACATAAACAAGTAAAAATAGTACAAAGATACTCTAACTAGGAAAAGTACAAAATATAATATGGATTTAAGATACCTAAAATATAATTAAACATGATAGACAAATAGAATTATTTCATCTACCATAAAATATAGCTTACCCAAAGAATGAAAATTGCACATAACACAGAAGATAAATTCAATCCCACTGGATATCGGGAAAATGAAGGACGAGGCCACAATCAGATAGTATATGTAACATTTTACTTGGCAATCATTCATTTACCTACAATAATTTAAAAGACACATATTGGAGAAAATGTAAATCCCAGTGGGATTATAGCTATTTAACAAGAGTAGGACAAACTGATAAAAATAAAAACAACACTTTGGAAGAAATTGACTTAAGTTTACTATTAATGTGTCCCAAGAGACATACACATTATTGTCACAGTGCTCTTCACATGAGCCCAATGATAATTTGCATAAAGCCCATCAATAAGTGGATAGATAAGGGTAATGTGTTCACACAAAAATATATAGATCTAACACATTTATAAGATGATTTCTTTGTTGCTTTGTATGTCCCTCCCCCATGGCATAACCCCTGCTTTCACTATATTTGATATTGGTATAATTTGTGGAGGGGAAGGGAAAAACAAATCGTTTAAAAAGGGATACAGGTGGACCCATTGCAACAATGAGACATACAAGTCATTATGTCGAAAATGAACTTTACAACTTTGGTGTGGGGGGGGGGGACAGGGGAGGATGGGATGGGAAGGGGAAACAAAGGAGGGGGCTACAATGCTTGATAAGAAATGTACTCATCATTTTGCTCATGTAATTGTAACCCCTCTGTACAGTATTTTCACAATAAAAAAATATTTTGGTCAAAAAAATAGAGAGAGAGATCAGTTGGGCGCCTATAATCCTTGCTACTCAGGAGGCTGAGATCTGAGGATTGCAGTTCAAACCCAGCCCGGGCAGGAAAGTCCGTGAGACTCTTATCTCCAATAAACCACTAGAAAACTGGAAGTGGCGCTGTGGCTCAAGCGGTAGAGCGCTCACCTTGAGCTGAAGAGCGCAAGGACAGCACCCAAGCCCAGTTCAAGCAAAAAAAAAAATATATATATATATATATATATATATATATATATATATATATATATATACACTACACAAATACATTGACTAAGTCTTCCAAAAAAAATGTATAAAAGTTTTAGAGGCCACGGCATTACCCCTGTTTTCACTGTATTTGATGTTGGTATAATTTGGAGAGGGGAAGGGAAAAAATAAATAAATAAGTGTTGGCTCAGTTCGTAGAACACTAGCCAATGAAGGAAAGCAAGTACCAAGTTCGAGTCCCAGTCTCAGAGCTAAAAAGGAACAGTACACACAGAAAGTACCCCCAAAATAAATAAAAGGTAATACTCTTTGTATAAATTCAAAAACAGATACACTTTAAAATACAAGTTATTTGGATATTTTTATAAATATATGTGTGTTGGGATGTATTTCATTTCCTAAAGCAGGTGTATAATGGAAGACAAAACTAAAGATCATGATTGCCCTGAGAATCAAGCAGGAGGAAGAGAAGAAGGAAGGGGCACAATAGTAGCCATAACCTATTGGTAAACCTTTAAACTGAGGGGGAACTCAAGAGAGTTCATCTCTACTTTTTTAATTGTTTGAAAATAAAACAAGGATGGTGTCATTCATGAACAATTACAATGATTCCAGAAATTGGATTTTAAAAAACCACAAACTTTCTAATATTTTACCCATGGAACAAATTTGTATTAAATATGATCATTTTTACAGGCAAGGTCTATATTGTAATTACATTTTTCAATTCATATTTAAAGATAATATTTACATAAATATTTCTTTGAAATTAATTTTGTCTGAAGAAATCCAAAAAGAAAAGGGAAATGATGATGAAATCCAGTGCCTTAAGGGAAATTTTTATAAAATTCCTATTTGGCTAAGCCTGTGACTATAATCACACATTCCCTTAATCACCTCTGCGTGACACCAATCCCCCAGGGTCCAAACCACAACAACAAAGTAGCCTTTACAGTTGTAATAAATACTTCCCTAATACCGGTTAATGATTCTTATAGTCCATCTCAAGCTCATGGCCCTCCTAGTTTAATCTGGCAAAACTCTACAAATAGGAATAAATAGAATATAAAAAGATTTCAAATATCAAACTAGAAACTCATTTAGCCAAACTAATTGAACTTCCCCATGAGTCCTAGATCTAGTTTTCCTCCAACACCCATATTAAATAGAAACTTCTTCTAAAGTTTAATTCAACTGAAGAGAATCATGATGTCAGTATAAACTGGTGGTGGCTAATCTATTTTTTCAGGGCTCTAATAACTTGCCTCACCAGTTCCTTTTCTGAAGGAAAGAATCGTCCATCCTAATGGGAAACGGGTGCATTTGGACTACATATAAGGAGGACAACTGTGAATACTCCCCTCATGGACAAACAATGGATTCTAATCTTTCTGTCTTCTGGTAAGTGTTTTCTGCTATCTCAGACAGCACAGGACAACAGGGAAAAACACATTCTAGACAGGGCAAGTCTCCTATGAGAACAGAAATGTGAAAGGTATGTGTGCTAAGAATAAAACTAATACTGAAGCCATCTCAGTAGAGAACATTCCTATTCAATAACAGCTGGTGTCTTTTGATTTTTTTGATTTTCCATATATCAAACATCATGCTAAATATTGTATATTAAGATTGTCACTTAGCCGGGCGCTGGTGGCTCACGCCTGTAATCCTAGCTACTCAGGAGGCTGAGATCTGAGGATCGCGGTTCAAAGCCAGCCCGGGCAGGAGAGACCCTGAGACTCTTAACTCCAATAAACCACCAGAAAACTGGAAGTGGCGCTGTAGCTCAAGTGGTAGAGCGCTCGCCTTGAGCTGAAGAGCTGAGGGACAGTGCCCAGGCCCAGAGTTCAAGTCCCACGACTGACAAAAAAAAAAAAAAGATTGTCACTTAGTCCTCCATACAACCATCTTACAAAGAAAGTGCTTTGAGGTTAACTATTTTATCAGTGAGGAAACTGAGACTTATAAAAGTTGATTCACTCTCTCAAGTTCACATCATCAGAAAATGGCAGCCATCTGTGATAATAAATCCACAGGTAGACTGAACCCAGTGTCTATGGTCTTACCCCTTTGGATAGTCTCTTTTTCTTTTTGGACTTTTTAATGACTGACACATGATACTCCTTGCTTAATCATCAATGAATTGTCCATTAAATATGTTCTTAATATTCAGATACTTTTGATGTTCTCTGTTTTCTCTTCATATCATTGATGATAAATTATGTTCAAATATACTTAGCCCCTTCGTCTTCAAATTCACTGAAGTAAGGAAATGCAAAACAATACTCTATTACTGGCAACTGAACTATTTCTATATTATGAAAAATCTAGAAAAGGTTTCAGTTAAAATGTAGATTTACCTCTTCTTACTATGTCTTCAGCCCAAGTTCAAAGTTACTTTTTTTATTATTTTAATGCCTCCTTTTAAATATCACATTTACTTTTCAGTTAAAGTCAAACTAATGACCAACATGTGAGACTTAAGGGTTAAAACAACATGGAGAATAGGAAGGAGCAACAAATAGAAAAATCTTGTATTTAAGCGGACACCATTAATTCTTACCTCAGTAGCAATTCTGACAAGATCACCTCAGCCTTCAGTGATCCAGAGTTTATACACAGACACTCAGGTTTTCCATCTGCTGAAAACAACCTCATGTCTTAGAAAGCACATGCAGACCTCTGGAGTTCACAGCTGTCTCAGTCGAGATGCACACCCAGAACTCTGTGCTCCCCTTGAGCTCAGGAATTTGAGGTTCTACAAAACCCCAGGTGCATCCGGGGACAAAACACCAAGAAAGTACAGCAGTTGAAAACTGGATAGCTTTAGGACCAGGTCATCGTGTGCTTGGTCAGGAAAGAAAAACCTAACAGTATATTTGATAACAAACTGTAAAAAGAATCTTAAAAGATATAACTGACCTTTAATAAGTCAAACTGCACAATACTGGTAAATGTGCATATAAGCAGTTAACTTTGTAAAATGCAAAGGGGTGATTACTGGCAAACATCTGGACATTTCAGCAGCAGCAGGGAGGAGGTATAATTAGAACATGGCACAAAGAAAAGTTCCTGTAGTGAGTAACAATGGTTTTGGTTTGTTTTTTGTTTGTCTTGTTTTGTTTTTGCCAGTACTAGGGCTTAAACTCAGGGTCTGGGCACTGTACCTGAGCTTTTTTGCTCAAGGCTAGTACTCTACCACTTGAGCCACAGCTGCACTTGTGGCTTTTTGTTGTTCAATTGGAAATAAGAATCTCATGGACTTTCCTTCCTGGGCTGTCTTGGAACTGTGATCCCCAGAACTCAGCCTCCTGACTAGCTAGGATTACAGGCATGACTTATCAACACCCAGCCAATAATGTTCTATTCCTTGACTCAAGTGATAATCACAAGATTATTCACCCAAACTAATCATACTCTTACCTATTTACTAGGTGCCACTTATATGTAATTTTGGAATAAATTTTGTATGAAGCCGTGTTGACTTAAATATGCCTCTACCATTTTCAGAATAAAGATTCAATGTTTGGAAGTTGCCACAAGCAATGCTTAAACTCAGTGTCAGTACAGAGGAGGCATTGATTAAGGAAAGAGGTCCCTTCGTGTGCACCTGGCTTGCCTGACACTGAGGTTATACAAAGTATCATGTAGAAGTATTCCATGGACTTTTCCATGAAAAATTCTCTTGTACAGGGCAGAAGTCTGTAATCGTGCCTTCTGAGGTCTATTTCAACTTTTAAATTTATTGTGTTTTTTTTTGTTTGGTTGGTTGGTTTTTTTTGTCGGTTGTGGGGCTTGAACTCTGGGCCTGGGTGCTGTCCCTCAGCTCTTCAGCTCTTCAGCTCAAGGCTAGTGCTGTACCACTTGAGCCACAGCATCACTCCAGTTTTCTGGTAATTTATTAGAGATGAGTCTCACAGACTTTGCTGCCCAGGCTGGCTTTGAACCGCAATCCTCAGATCTCAGCCCCCTGAGTTGCTAGGATTACAGGCATGAGCCACCAGTGCCCAGCTGGTCTTTGTTTTTTTTTTTTGCCAGTCCTGGGGCTTGAATTCTGGGCCTGGGCACTGTTGCTGAGCTTTGTTTTTGCTCAAGCCTAGCACTCTACCACTTGAGCTACAGTTCCACTTCCAGCTTTTTCTGAGTAATAGTTTATTGGAGATTCTTCTGCCCTGGCTGGTTTTGAAACTTGACCCTTGGATCTCAGCTTCCTGAGCAGCTAACATTACAGGCCACTGGCACCCAGCTAAATGTGTCGATTTTAATTTGGACCACTCTCTCAACTTTAAGAGATCACAGATGCCCAATGAAATATAAAATCAAAGCCTTTAAACCATTTTCTGAGTTTATTGTGAATCTGAATCTGTAATATGCTTGTCCATATTTTTTTCTTTTTTTTTTTTTTTTGCTTATGTGGTGCTGAGGAATCGAACCCAGGGCCTCAGGCATGCAAGGCAAGCGCTCTACCACTGAGCCACCTTCCCAGCCCGCTTGTCCATATTTTTGCATACATAATGTTGCTTGTTGATTTAAGAAGCCATAGCCAAGGTATGGTGGCTCATACCTGTAATCACAACTACTTAGAGGCAGAAGTAGGACGATTGAATTCCAGGGCCAACACTGAGCAAAAATTTGAAAACCCATGTGAAAACCCATCACAGCAAAAAAGGAGGGTCAGGGCCATGGTCAAGTGGCAGAGTCCATGACCAAGTCAAACTATAGCATCATAAAATGGGGGGGGGGCGCACACGGGGCGGGGGGGACGGGGAAGCCAGGCACCCATAGCTCACACCTGTAATCCTAGCTAGTCAGGAGGCTGAGATCTGAGGATCACATTTCAAAGCCAGCCCAGGCAGGAAAGTCCATGAGACTCTTTTTTTCTTTTTTTTTCTTTTTGGTCTGTCATGGGGCCTGAACTCTGGCCTGGCCACTGTCCCTTGGCTCTTCAGTTCAAGGCTAGCACTCTACCACTTGAGCCACAGTGCCACTTCCAGCTTTTTCTGCTTATGTTTTACAAAGGAATCAAACCTAGGGCCTCATGCATACAAGGCAAGCACTACCACTGATCCACCTTCCAATCCTCACCGCCCCCCCCCCACCTCCTATGAGACTCGTATCACCAATTCACCACCAGAAATCAAAAGTGGTGCTATGGTTCAGGTGGTAGAGTGCTCACCTTGAGCTGAAGAGCTGAGGGACATCACCCACACCCAGACTTCAAGCCCCACAACCGACTGAAAAAATAAAAATAGCATTCAGCCAATCAGCACTGGCTCAATCCTATAATCCTAGTTCCTCAGGAGACTGAGATCCTGTGGATTATAATTTGAAGTCAGTTTAGACAGAAAAAGTCCAAGAGAGTCTAACTTTAAACCCTTAAAGATGTAGGCTGAAGTAGGCTGATGTAGGCTGGCTCAAATACTGCATCACTGGCTGAAGAAGTCAATGCCTCTGAGTTCAAAGAGCATTGGCCTTGGGCAAAATAAGCTTAGGGGCAGTGATTAGGCCCTACAATTCAACCCTGCAATTAGCATACACCCACACATACAGAGAGACAGAGAGAGAGAGACAGAGAGACAGACAGAGACAGATTCTTGATAAGCTTCACACAATCATGGTGAAATTAGTATAATACCAGAAAGGAAAAGGGACACATAGAATGATAATGATTGGGAGGAGGGTAGATAGAGTGTCTCTTTTTAGAACTAAATATAAACTCGTGCTTCCACAAATATTAACGTTCTCAATCTCCCATTGAAGAAATGAAAATTCTTGTATTTATTTCATATAATAAGAACTTGATATTCAGACAGCTGAAATTACTTCCTAGGACAGGGAGCTTCCAAGCAGTGGAGCTGAGATTTGATACCAGGTATGTGGAGTCTAGAATCTGTGCACTTAAGTATTGTACTGGACTTAAAAGATACGTCACTGTGTGAGCACTCAATACTCCTTTGTTAAATTAAGTTTACAACCTCAAACTAAGAAACACTATAAACATACCTCACCTGAATGACCAGTGAAATTCTTTATCATTACAATATTTTCAAATTCTAACTCCCCTTTATTGAACACTGATTTAAGAAAATGCATTTTGCTATATACTGCCAAAAATGAAGTCATTATTCCATTCACTTACAATTAATGTAAATATAGGCTAGATCAGAAGTTCATGCACAAGAATCTGGCAGCAGAAAAAAATCTTAAGTTAATTCAGTTATTAAATGTTCCAATCTAATTATGTGATATAATATTCAGGAAAAAAGCAGTTATTTGGTGAGACTTTGGGAGTCAAAATATTATGATGATTTTATATGAAAAGATTCCAAACCAACAAGAAGATACACTCATATAATTCCTAAATTCCAGAAGATGAACAATTCAGGGTTTATTAACTATTTTATAATTAAATTACCTGCTTGGAAGCCAGGCACCAGTGGCTCAGGTCTGTAATCCTAGTTACTCAGAAGGTTTGATCTAAGGATCATGGTTTAAAGCCAGCCTGGAGAGGAGAGGCCCTGAGACTCTTATCTCCAATAAACCACTAGAAAACTGGAAGTGGTGCTGTGGCTCACTTCATAGAGCTCAAGCCCCACAACCGACAAAAACAAAAACAAAAAATCTGCCTGGCATTCTGCAGAATGGCCAAGTATATAGAAGTATATAAGTATATAGAAGTACATAAGTATATAGAAGTATGTAAGGATATAGAAGTATATAATCATCTTATTTTAGAAGTACAGACCACGAGTGGCAACACATATTAACCCTTCTCAATGATTCATAATATACTCTGAGTTTACCATCATATTTTAGAGCCACTTTGGATATGAGTAGACACAGAGATACTATAAGCACTGAACACCAAGCAAATGTTCCTAAAAGAGATGACTCAGAAAACATATGCAAATAGTGAGTTTGGCATAGTCCTGACAATGTCAGCACCACACAATTCTAAGGCAGACTGACACCATGTTTGGTAACCATGACATTATCTCCTAGCATATCATAAAGGGCCATGGAAACAACCAATAGAAGTTCCAGAACAGACTTCATCCTTCTGGGATTTTCTGATCGACCTCACCTGGAGCGCATCATCTCCGTGGCTGTCTTCATCTTCTATCTGGTGACTCTGGTAGGAAACACAGCCATCATCCTGGTGTCTTATCTAGACACCCAGCTCCACACCCCCATGTATTTCTTCTTGTCTAATTTGTCTGCTGTGGACCTCTGTTATACCACTAGCATCATCCCCCAGATGCTGGTAAATCTGTGGGGCCCAACAAAATCTATCACATACGGAGGCTGTGCACTCCAGTTCTTCTTCGCCCTTGACCTGGGAGCCACAGAATGTCTTCTCTTGGCTGTGATGGCCTATGACCGCTATGCTGCTGTGTGCCAGCCTCTCCACTACATGGTCATCATGCACCCTGGCCTTTGCCACAGGATGGTGCTGATCTCCTGGTTGGGGGGGTTGGGAAGTGCCCTAATTCTTTGCTCCTTGACATTGAAGTTGCCAAGATGTGGCAACCACCTAGTGGATAATTTTTTCTGTGAGATGCCAGCATTGATCAAGATGGCTTGTGTCCATTCAAGAGTCATTGAGGTTTTCGTCTTTACTCTTGGAGTTATATTTCTTCTAGTACCTCTGTCACTGATTCTCATCTCCTATGGAGTCATCACTCAAGCTGTAATGAGGATCAAGTCAGCCAGCAGGTGGAGAAAAGTCCTGAACACCTGTGGCTCCCACCTCACAGTAGTGACTCTGTTCTATGGGACAATCATTTACATGTACATGAGGCCACAGAAAACCACATCCCAAGATGAAGGGAAGTTCTTCACTCTCTTTTACACAATTGTCACACCCAGCCTGAACCCTCTGATCTATACTTTAAGAAACAAAGATGTAAAGAGTGCTCTGAGCAGAGTACTGGGAATGGACAAATGTTCCTCAAAAGTGTGAAGCAAATGGAAATGTCCTACCAGAGTGTAGGGAAACTAAAGAAATAATGGCCTTCCACAACAGAATCTGAACCGATTATCTTAATTTATCAGCAATTTTACCAAAATTTTATTAAACTTTTAATAAATGAGAAGTACCAGGAAATGTGAGGCAGGTAGAGATCCATGATAATGTACAATTCCTAGACATCAAAAACTAGTCAAACATCACTGTCAAATATGTAGCTACAAAATATGGTAGGTACAGAACCATAGATCTACAAAGTGTAACTTCTTTTTTCCCCATGCATTTTTATTTCTCTTGCTGATATGAGAATGTGGAGAGCATCTAGCTTTGGCAATGCACGTGGGAACAATATGAAAAGCTTCCTTGTTACTGCGGGGCACCCTGACCGCTGACATTCTGGGTCTCAATTCTCCAGAAGGCAATTGTGGCCCACTTATCACTATTAGCATTCAATTCATCAACCCTCACTTTAGACAGTAGAACTTAATAAAACATAGTGTTTCTATTTGGGGCTTCCCCTCTTCCTGAATGTTCTCCAAATTTCTGATTCCAAAAGTGAGTTTTTATCAGTTTGCACAGCTGTTTCCATTGCTGCCTTTTATTCTTATGGACGCAAGGTGGCGCTGTTGGAAAAATAAACAGTAGAAATGACTGTTCCAGATCTGCACAGGCCATGACGGTCCCAGAAGACTTTCCCTCCCTTGCCGTGGCAATTCTTTCAGTGGTCCTGGCGAACATGAAGTAACACTCGCCCTAGTTTTCAGGTCTTCGGATCTGAAAACCAGTCCTTTCCATCAGAATGCTTGCAATCTAGGGACTGGCGGAATTTCTCCAATAGGGAGGTTCTTGTGGCGTGACCCCATTGCCCTCTGCCTCCTAGAGATTCCCACACTTGTGGTCAGTGTTTTCATCCAACAGGAAACAAAAGCAAAGGAAAAGGTGTGGAGGGCGCACCGACTGCTCATTCTCCTTCCCAAGACTAAAGGACATCTTTTCCCAGACTTGTGTATAGTGACCAGTACGACCTTCGGATACTTTTCTCTGGGACAGGGAGGGGAGAGCTAGGAAGACTAAAATGGCTTGTGAATGAATGACTGAGCATTGAAATAAGAGGCGCCCTGATCACTGACATTCTGGATTTCCATTCTCCAAGCTCCCCTCTCCCCACGCCCCTTGACACTGAAACATCTGGGCTGCAGGACAAGTTGTAGCCCGAAGACCCCATTTATCTCCAGTGTCTTCTCTCGGAATACCCTTTTCTGATGTCGTTAGCCTTACAATCACTTCGAGTGTCTCTTGGGTGAAGAAGCATTAGTAAATGGGAGAGGGCCGACTGCAATCCCAACCTTTCCTGAATGACTTCCCAGGATCTTTGGGGGAGGAAAAGAAACAGGACAGTAGTCAATATGGCAGCACAGTAACAGCCACCATGTTGGGACTCTGATAAAGCAGGATCAGGGTGACAGAACATAGCATTGTCCTCCAAAGTTCTTGAACCTTCTGAAAGGCTAGAGACTACTCTGAGGCATCAGGAATTAGTGAGCCTGATGCAGTGAGGCAGTATTTTCCCTGTAGAAATACTATCCAAAGCACTCTAGTGCCTGAAAAGCTGAAGGAGCCAAACCTCCTGCTCCTACTCTTAAATATTTTGAAATTACCTCAATAATCAACCATTGCTAAACATGCGGGCAAAATGGATGTCTACATCACCATTGACTGGACCTGATGATGCTTAAGTTCGAGTTGTTTGGACTCTATGAAGCTTGAGACGGTGGGAATAAAATGACTGTTTATGTGATGGTTGTGGATTTTGAAAATGTTCACAGCTTCCCTCTGCTCCCTAGCAACAAGGGAGTTAGAGATTACTGTGTAGACCAACTGTGTCTCCTGTTCATGATTACAACCATGATTGATACCTTGTTTCCTGCACATACAGTAACCTTTCCTGTACTAAACTAAATAAATAGGCTTGTTTCCAAGAGCCCAGGGTTCAAGAGCTGGTGAGCCTTGTACCCCATGGTCCCCACTTGCTTAACTCCTTGTCTGTTATGTGTCTTCAGCTCCAATATCCAGACATGCTGTATCAGGATGCTGGTAGCAACAGTCAGTCCTTGAGAAATCTGAGATTAGAGGCAGCCCCTCTTTCCAATTCTACCTAGCTCACTTCCTAAGTATTCTGGAGTGAGATCCACTTCTTAAAAAATGATGAGAAGCCACTGGAGAAATGTAAGGGCCATTATTTGACTTGCACTTCTTTTTATTATTAGCTTACACTACACAGAGGGGAATTCCATTGTTCCATCTCTACACATCTATGTGTTCTGATCAATATGTCCCATTCACAATATGTTCCATCCTTTTATCCAAAACAAGTTCAAAATGGTTTCTTTATTCAACTTCCCTAGTTATGAACCTGACTTGCAGTTTTAAATACTACTATAGGCTCCTCTGAGGGTGTGTCTACCGTCTACCCCATGAGAAGGCAATAATGACAAGACCTATATGGTAAGGAACAGATTCACAATAAATGTTAGCACTGACATCACTCACTGATATTCTCGATAAAAGGATGCAGACTCTCAGGTGAGGTGGTAGTATATATGCAGATATTTATTTTTCTCCCTCCCCGATATTCCTTCAGATGCCCGAAATTCAGCACATGTGGCTTATTCACAATAAACATTCTGTGGCCACAGAGGTAAGATCAAAGCATTATTTGGACTTAGAATAATCCACCAATCCACCAATGACAAAGTTCCCTGATTGCGTGTTTATATTCTGTATATACCCTGAGATCATACACACAGTAAATAATTTCCATAAATAAAGCACTGAGATAATACAATAAATACCATAAAGCACTGTATATTAGAAGTTAGTAAGGGCTCTGGGGCAAAGTAAGGTAAGTGTCAGTAAGAACACGCAGAGGACAAAGACACAATGGTAAATAATGTTACATTCCCAAAGAGCAAGCATTCATTGGCATCAACACTGAGCAGAGGTAGATGGGGAGGAGACTAGGAAAAAACAGTGGACTCTGTGGTTTGTTACTTTCTTACTGGGGGGATTTCTCCTCACTGTGTTTTCTTCTCTTATGCCCATTAGTTAAGGTCCTAGCTCACTGGGAAAGCTTTCCCACACTTTTCTTTTTGTCCGTCCTGGGGCTAAACTCTAGGCCTGGGCGCTGCCCTTCAGCTCTTCAGCTCAAGGCGAGCGATCTACCACTTGAGCCACAACATCACTTCCAGTTTTGTGGTGGTTTATTGGAGATAAGATTTTCCTGCCCGGGCTGGCTTTGAGCTGTGATCCTCTGATCTCAGCCTCCTGAGTAGCTAGGATTACAGGTGTGAGCCACCGGTGCCCAGCTTCCCACACTTTTCACACATGTGTGGTCTCTCCCCTGTGTGAAGTCTTCTATGTACATTAAATCCTGAGCTTTGATGAAATGTCTTCCCACATCTACTACATCCAAAGGGTTTTCATTATGGACTTTGTTGTGAGGCATCAGACCAGAGTTGTAACTGAAGGTTTTCTCACACTGCTAGCATCCATAGGGCTTCTCCCCCTGTGGATTTGTCTGTGCTTCGTCAGGTCTGACTTCCTTACAAAGGTTTTCCCACGCTGGTTACAACTATATGTCTTCTCCCAGGTGTGAATTATTTTGTTTGGTAAGGTCAGAGCTGCAGCTGCAAGCCTTTTCACACTGTGTGCACTGGTAGGGCTTTTCTCCTGTGTGAATTCTCTTGTGTTTGGTGAGATCTGAATTCCCGATATGGTTTATCTCTGCTGTGTTTTTTGTTTGTTTGTGGGTCGTGGATCCTGAACTCTGGGCCTGGGCGCCATCTCTCAGCAATTCAGCTTTGAGCCACAGCACCACTTGTAGCTTTTTCTGTTTATGTGGTGTCCCGACCCGCAGGACTTTAACGAGGGCCATGAACCTAAGCGAGAAGGAATGAAGGGACAAGAGACAAGATTCTGATCAAGCTGCAAATTTTTATTTTTCACACAGGGGTATTTATATGCTTAGAATAAGGAAGCTTTTTCATTGGCCGTAGCAGCTGCAGGATGTTTGCTTAGGGCAGTGTGAAAAGGTGGTCGTTAGTAGCTGCAGGATGTCTGCTTGGGGCAGGATGAAAAGATCGGATTCTGTAAACAGCCTCAAGATGTTCCAGTGAGATAGTCAAGCCTATCCTGTTGAGGGACTCCCTTTTGGCTCCCGACAATGTGACACTAAGGAATCAATCCTAGAGCCTCATGCATGAGGGGCAAGCACTCTACCACTGAGCCACCTTCCCAGCCCATCTCTGGAGTGGAGTTTTTTTTATGCTGGGTCAGGGCAGAGCTCTGGCTGAAGGCCTTCCCAGCTCTTCACAGCTTCTCTCCTCCTCCTCCGTGATTCTTTTCTGCAGGACGAGGGTTGATGTCACCCTGTGGGATTTCCCAAATTCAGCATTTTCACACGGCCTCTCCTGACATTCATTTCCTCATGAGGAACAAGGCCTGACTGCCAACACTGTACATGTTCACAGCCTGTGCTGCCTTCACAAACACTGTGCCCACTAGGAATTCTCTTGTACACTACATCACCTGAGCTCATGCTTGACCTTTCCCTTAAATCTTGACCCTTCAGTCCTGGCATGCCCCTCAGAATTTCTTTCTCTTTGTCATTTGCCTCCAGAGAATGTGTATTCTTATTTTTTAATGATTCTCCTACAGAGTTTCCACGTTGATTCTTCTGGTACTTTTCAAGGTGACCCAGCTTGCTACCTCATTTCCAAAAGTCATTTCAACTGATGGTTCACCTCTTGTCTTCATCCTAAGAAAGAAACAAGAATATAAAAGAAAAAGAATAAAAGGAAAGGGAGAAAAGAGGGGGGGAACACTTTACTGAAGTTGGGGGAGGGGAGGGAAGATGCTGACAATGAGGAGGAGGAACACTGAGCTGGGAGTGGATTTCTCTAAGCCTAGCCAGACACTGGTGGCTCACGCCTATAATCCTAACTACTCAGGAGGCTGAGATCTGAGGATCAAGTGGTGAAACCAGCCCAGAAAAGGAAAGTCCATGAGACTCTTATCTCCAATTAATCACCAGAAAAACAGAAGTGGACCTAAATAAACTAAATGAAGCTAAAAGAATAGATTGTATCTCCAAAGATCCCATTAGAGAGCTCAACAATATCTAATGCTAACATATACTCCTACTTATTCAGACATAGGTGTCCTGGGATGGCATTCAAGGAGATCCTTTCTAGTAGACCGGTAGACCTTTTGAAAAGGATGCTGGATAACAGCAATAAAGATCTCATTGCACAAGTTGACCATTGCTACCCTTGTGGGAAGTCTAAGGGTGGTGGGGTAAGAGTATGAAAAAACGATGATTATTATAAAGTGGTAAAAAATAAAGTGAGCTGGGACGTAAAGGACTCGTATGCTTTTGAGTGATTGTAGATTGTGGTTCATTATCTTTCTAAAAATTGCAAGTTCAATATTGTTACCTAAGAATGATTTATACATTGTGTCCTTATACTGGCAAGATAAAGAAGGAAGGCATGAGGTAGAAACTTCCATTCGAATCTTTATGCTCACCTGCACAGGAGCTTC
This sequence comes from Dipodomys ordii, assembly GCF_000151885.1. Classification (NCBI taxonomy): domain Eukaryota; kingdom Metazoa; phylum Chordata; class Mammalia; order Rodentia; family Heteromyidae; genus Dipodomys; species Dipodomys ordii. Next base: position 2,237,292 of record NW_012267354.1, read on the forward strand.
CGGGAATCTCAGTTGCTTGTGGATCAGGAACATAGGACTCCCAAACCTGCTCCAGCTGGGAGATCACAGCAGGTTTTGAAAACTGGAATGTTCCTTGTAAGGAAGGTAAGAGGATGCAATTTCCCAAAGACTAAAACTACTACAGAACATAGCTCTAAACATATCATCAGTAAGAAGTCAATAAATCAGCCTCTCAAAACAACAAATTCATGACATATCACAGGGAACCAAATCAGGGAACTAACTTTCTATCTCTGAAAGACACATTTTTAACAAGGCTTGTCTGTTTTTTTCTAATTAAGGTAATCATTTCTGATGGATTAAAAAAGTAAAGCAAAACCAAAGTAGGTGAGGGAAGCCCTTACCTAATGGAAGTAAATTCTCATAATTCTCAAGCGTCACATTCCTATAGAGACCCCTCTGAGCTGGAATCAGACACATCCATTCCTTCTGGGTGAAATACACAGCTATGTCTTCAAACGTCACCAGCTCCTGAAATAAGAAAGACTTGTTATCCTGGGAATCGTCTCATAGTGACTTCAATAAAAGAAACAAGGAGCTGCACACTGGTGGCTCCCTCACCTATAATCCTAAGGTCTCAGGAGGCTGAGATCTGTGGATCGAGAATCAAAGCAAGCTCTGGGGAAGAAAAGGCCATGAGACTATTAACTCCAATTAACTACCAAAAAGCTTGGAAGTGGAGCTGTGGCTCAAGTCGTAGTGCATGAGGCTTTAGCAAAAAAACTCAGGGACAGTGCCCATGCCCTGAATTCAAGCCACAGGACTAGCACAACAATAAATAAATAAACAAGGAGATCTGGCTAAAGTGTTACAACATTATTAAAGATTATGGAAAGGGTAGAGGGGAACAAACAGGAAAACTATAAGGACATTAGGTGATACGCTAAAAGAGTTAAATCATTAAATAAAACTAAAGACTAAACATAAACCTTAGAGTGGATTATCAAACACCACCCTGAGGGTGTAAATTATAACTGGTTTTCTTCGGGAAAAAGTATCACTATCCAGGAAGAGAGACTAAAGCCAAGCTCACCAGGGAATGGCTGACCCATAGTGCCTTTTCCTGTGTTCTGCCTTCTTGGTGATTTTCACAAGCCAACACAGAGAGAGGCAGGGGAGGCAGATGCTGAGAGAGGAGAAAGTAATCAGTGTAGCCATTCTGGACCAGTTCTGCAAGGGATATTTCCCTTAAATCTATTAATCTTTTCCCAATGTGTGCTGAAAACACAAACTATGGGGCTGGGGATTTAGCCCAGCTGAAGGGCGACCGCCCAGCACGCAAGGCCCTGGGTTCGGTCCTCAGCCCTGGAAAACACACACACACACACACACACACACACACACACACACACACAAACTATAATCACATAAACTAGAACCATCTGCTGTCAGCTCAGCTTGCTTCCCTGGTAACACTTGCCCCATTTCCCAATCTGTTAACAAGCTAAAACCCTCCTATGTGTTGTTTTGGAATGTAGGTGGTTGTGTGTGAGCATTTACTCTGAAAAGTCAGTATGCTAACTCAAGAGCTTCCCTTCTAATGCTTTATTGCCATCTGGGATACACTTCTCCCTCTTCTGCCTCATGACCAAAAAAAAAAAAAGATCAGGAGAAGAAGAGAAAAGATTTCGTGAATGGGAGCCCTGCCACATCAATTTTAAAACTCAAAGAATAGAGCAAGGAGAAAAGAATAGTGCAGAGTAAAGAAAGTTAAATCCAAATTTTAGGACTAGGGCAGTAGCGAGATTAAAAGTATAAATCGGTCGGGGCACCGGTGGCTCACGCCTGTAATCCTAGCTACTCAGGAGGCTGAGATCTGAGTATCACGGTTCAAAGGGGGGGGGCGGAGCGGGGCGGGGGGGGGGGGTGAAAGTCCGTGACATTCTTAGCTCCAATTAACCACCAGAAAACTGGAAGTGGTGCTGTGGCTCAAGTGGTAGAGCACAAGCCTTGAGCTGAAGAACTCAGGGACAGAGCCCAGACCCAGAGTTCAAGCCCCACAACCAATCCAAAAACAAAAACATAAATCCGGGACACCAGACCACCTGGGCTTTATTATCCCCAACTAACCAGCTGTGCCAACAGGAATAAGCATATTCCCTTCTCTCAGTGTAAGGTTGCTACCTAAAGATTGGGATAATACTAGAAAATACTTGACTGCGTCGTTTGAGAATTACATCGGCCTGTTCTAAATAGACATACTCAAGTCAATTGTTTGCCAAGTAAAACTTTAATCATTTAATTTTCAAGGATGGTTTAAAGGAGGAGGGGCAAATGAAGAAGGGGGGAACAGAAGAAAAGAGGAAAGGAACAAGGTGCCTGGCTGGAGGCACCACCCATATCCCATTCCACCTCACCTCTGCACCCCACGGCCCACCGAGCTCCCCACCAAGCCCACCTGCCCTCCTGCCCACCTGCCCAGCGGCCTCAGCTCTTCAGCTTTGCCGCAGTATTTTCAGGTCCTGAGTTTTCAGGATTGAGGTCGAGGAAGCCAAAAGGTATCTCCAGCCTAGGTCCAAGAAGCCCTGACACCTCCCACATCTGAGAGACCCGAGCCAACCAGCACCGAGGACCGCTGGGCGCTCCCTGGTTTCCATGGTAACGGGCTTCACACCCTTCTAGGATATGCAGATGATTCTTCTCTTTGGCCCTGCCCTATAGACCCTGAGAAACCGCTTGCTGTCTGAAATACACATAGCTCAGATTAATTTGGGGCTGTTACTACTTTTGGGGAAACAGATTGGCTTGAATAGAAAAATTTCCGTTTTCAGTGCACAATGAAAATAAAGAGGATGGAAACACTAGTTAACGTAAAAGTATGTTTGGGGAAATCCTTAACAAGCCACTGGAATTAGCCCAAAACAAATAATGTAAGTAAATGTATCCTAATTAGACTAGATTATTAAAATGGTTTAAAGAAAGTGTTTTACAGAGAAATTTTAGCTTTCAAAATGTAGAAAAATTTGTTGAAATAGATAACTCACAATATAACAACACCTAATAGATTGGTTGTTTTGGTCAAAGAGCATTAATGGATAAAACCATCAGAGGTAAGGTTGATGGGGGGGGGAACAAAAAACACGTTTCCTGCTGCACAGAAAAGAAAAACGAAAGCCAGTAGGTGGAACAGATTCAGGCCCACACAGTTGACCTAACCTATTCAAGAATTTAATAATTTAATTAAAATATTAATTCAATAATTTATTTATATTGGGCAGTTCAGATGCAGTTCGCATCTGAACTGGAGGGGGGCGGGAGAGAGAGAATGAGAGAGAGAACCAAACTAATGTGCAAATTAAATATTGAATAAACAGAAAATATTTGTCACCTCGGGTTTTGCCCTGGCGAGTCTGTCGGAAAGCTTAAGAGATTAACTGAAACAAGGTGTTGGATTGTTGCTTTAAAATTCAGAAACAAGGAACACAGATAAGTGCAGCGCGTTTGGCAAAACTGTGTTTTCAATCTGAGGGGTAAGATCATGTGGGAAAGTGGGAAGTGTATACGCTTCCCTGTCATAAAGGCCTCAACATTGGAGCAGGCTTAAAAATTCGCTAAGTGAATTTATTCCCTTTAATTCTTGAGGACATAGATTTAGCTCAAAACTGTCCATTCCTGGCCAGCCTTCCCTCCAGGATAGTAAGAATCACTGTGACCACCTTCCTGCAAACCTGCATTCTTCCCACGCTCCCTGAACCCTGGCACAACCTCCTGGGAGCTGACCCTCCTCACC
>NW_012267354.1:2241131-2263631 GCF_000151885.1 Dipodomys ordii
CGCCGCGCCCCAGTCTGGTGCGTAACCAGAGAGTCGTGGCGGTTCCTAGAACGTCGCAGGAAGCGGCGGTTGGCGCACTCGGAAGTGGAGGTTCTTCTCATTTCTGTGCAAAGTCCCTGGGAGAAGGTGTGTGCGGCAGCCCGCGTGGGACTGCGTCTGCAGCTCGGGGTCGGGGGTAGGCAGGGCGGCCCTGCGCTGCTACTTGGGTGGTGGGGTGCAGGCGCCTGGCACCCCCTGCCCGCCTTCTGGACCCCTCCTCCCTGGGGTCCCCCTGTGGCTGGCGAGCACCTCGCGGTGCTCTGGCTTTGCATTTGAAAAGGAGTCCCTTCCACTCTGGGCTTCTCTCTCCCATTGTACCCACCCCCTCCCATTCTTGCTTCTTGGGGTCCCCTGGCCCCTTTCCTTCAGCATCCGTTCATAGATTGATTCGCTCCCACCGGTCTCAATCCAGTGTTGACTAAGGCAGACACACATGTTTGGGGCGAGCAAAAGCGATCAGGACAACCCCGTTTGGTGGTAGTAGAGATTGTAGTATAGTCATATTTACATCTTCCGTTTGTCTTTCTTGGGCTCCCTGATCTCCCATAGATGATTCTTCCGTTCCTCTGCGGAGCTTTTCGCTGTCGTCTCATGCCTCGTTTCTCCAACTGTGCAGGAAAACCAAGATGTGAAAGCACACCTGACCTGATGTTACTGATAAACCTCAAGTCCAGGTCCATGTTTGACGTATCAAGCCAAATAGCACCGTCCCTGTGGGTCAGCAAGGACCTTTTATCTGGCGCTACCAACACGAGCAGCCCAGAGAGAGGCTGCCATCTACAGCAGGAGCCACGCCGTTGCTTGTTTGATAGTTGGAGCTGAACAACAGGAACAAAGCAAGAGTGATCAAAGTGATCATCTTGTCACCTGGGAGAAAAGATGCAGCAGGTAAGAAGAGGAGAGTCTGTGGCACATCACAAGAAGGAAGACAAAGTGAGTCCATGAATAAAAGTCGTGGAGTGATGGTGGGCCTGGACCTGAGCTCACTCCAGATACTGGTTTTCCTACTTGACTTGGTGATCGTTAAAGTTATATAGAGAGTAGTTGGGTAAGTATATCAGGTATGGAGCCCGATTTTCTCTCCATGTTCCGTATTTCTGGGAGGCATTTTCTGTGAATCAGGTAGAGTCCCTCATTCTCTCTCCCCTTTTGGCATTTCTGGAAGAAAATTTGGGTTGGTTGCATCTTTCCAGTTAATCTCTTCACCATCAGGGAATTCACTCTGCATCTTGCAATAGGTCATGCTTTCTGAAGAGACACCAAGGCTATCAAGCAAGCTACTTTGGATAGCCACAAATACCCAGCTACTGGAGGATAAAGGTGAGACATACAGATGTCAAGACAGCTGAGATTAGAATAGGGACATAGAGGGCTCTTGAGGGTCAGAGAGAGAAAGAGGGAGAGAGAGATTACTTCTGGAAACGTTTTTGGAAACCCTTAAATTTTTAAATTATACAAGTACTTGAGAAAAATAAGACTAAATGGTAAAAGAGGGAACAAAGACTTTTCCATGAAGCACTGGGGAAAATGACAGAAGATGTACTAATGAGAGGCCAAGCTTTAGAAGTATTCTTGGTGGCATATGTGAAGAAGAAAGTTGTTAAGATTTGCATAAAAGGCATGGATAGAAATGAGACCTAGCAGATGATATTTAGTAGTTGGGGAGTCAAAATCAGGAACAGGGACCAGGCATGGCTCAGGTGGCAGAGCATTTGCCTGGCAAGAATAAGTCCCTCAGTTCAAATGCCAGTATGGCCAGAAAGGCCCAGAAAAATCAGGCTTTTCTATCTTTTTGGTAGAAGACTAAGGACTCCCCAAAGTAGCCTTTTTTGTATATATTTCTAGGTATATAGTTGAGTCTTTCAGAAGAGAAATCTTAAATATATACTATGTAACAGATCAAATGAATATCAATGGGGTAAAACAAATTTATTATAAATTTAGAAGTAGAAAATAAACTTGAGGACTCAGTGTGTTTTATTTTTTAAAATATATCAATATACTTATGAATTGATTCTCCTCACCTTCATTTTCTTAACTCTTTGAAGTCTCCCATTTGCAAGACCAGAAAGTCAGCAGTTACCTAACATACACATATATTAATCTCGTCCAAGAAAATACTTGTATATCATTTGAACAAATAGTTTCATGTGTCATTGTTTTACATGGAGCCTTTCTTTCAAGTTATTTGTAACTTGAGAGAGAACACAGACCTTTAATTTCTTTAGCTTAAAAATGACTATGAGGGGCTGGGAAGGTGGCTTAGTGGTAGAGTGCTTGCCTTGCATGCATGAGGCCCTGGGTTCGATTCCTCAGCACCACATAAGCAAAAAGAAAAAAGCCGGAAGTGGCGCTGTGGCTCAAGTGGTAGAGTGCTAGCCTTGAGCTGAAGAGCTGAGGGACAGCACCCAGGCCCAGAGTTCAGGCCCCACGACTGGACCCCCCCAAAAAAAGAAAAGAAAAAGAAAAATGACTATGAGTGCTGGGGATGGAGTTGCGTGCATATAATCCCAGGAAGAGAATTACTAGTTCAAGATCAACCAGGAATAGTAGCAAGTTCAAAGTGAGCCTCAGCTCCATAATGAGACTCTGTCTGGAAAACAGTAATAATAATAATTAATGGTTAATAATAATAGAGTCAGTTTAGTTCTAACTTAAAGTTTTGGTTAAACTCAAATGGTAGTTTAAGGATCCTGAGGCACAAAGGTGACCCCAGAGTCTCACAGACCAATGACCTCAACATTGGGTTTTTTTTGATTGCTTGCTTGGTTGCTTGGTAACAGGGGTCTCAGTATCTAACCTGCCACGCTGACCCCAGTGGAGTCTGCTTAGCATGGGAAACCATCTATCAGACCATGATAGGGGCTTCAGTTTTGGGACTTCACCGAAGTCTACCTCAGAGAATGGGGCTTTACAGAAACCTATCTCCAAGTTTTGGGACTTCACCGAAGTCTACCTCGGAGAATAGGGCTTCTAAGAGGCCTACTCCTGGGAAAAGGCTGGCAAGCCCCTGGGAAAGATGTGTTTCTGCCTTTCTTTTCCTCTATATAAGAGTGCCTACTAATCTTTTACTGTTTCTACTGCTTTGTGTACTTGCTCATTGTCAACGATTCCCTATACAAAGCTCTTTCTTAAGAGTGTTGACGACTCCAAAATCTGATGAGTGTCTTAAAAATATGACTAACTCACCGGAGTTAAGTGCTACCCTGAAACCCCTCTTATGGAGGCTAGTAGACAAGCCATAAGCAAATATAAAAGTATTGGGGGTTTCACAAAGTCACTTCAGCAGAAGGAATTGTTTGTAAGAGATTTACAAAAAGCTGTAGGCGCGGCTAGAACAGAAAGAATGTATGGCAATTGCTGAGATAACTACTTAGGAGAAAGAACTTCCTATTACTCTTTCATTTACTAAGAGACTTGCTAGATCTAAGTCTCCTTGGTGTTTACTATTAAAGAAAGAACAGAAAAGATCTTATGGGACGGTTAAGGCCTCTATAGAAATAAGGTAATGGTTAGTTGGTGACAAACATCAAAACCCATTATATTTCTTAGAGATAAGCCGGAAACACGTGCCTATCAGGCGACCAGCTGGTAACCACCCAAGAATGAAGCCCTGCAGCAAGATTATGTAACCTTTTGCCCTTTCTTATGGAGACTTTTTGCTATAAAAGTTTGTTATCCTCTGCATTAAATCGCACTCAGCGCTCAGCACTCAACATCCACTCCTAATGTGTGTGAGTTGTCTGTTTGCCATCTCCCCATCCTATTCCAGGTTCCTCCCCTAGGTATCCTCCGTCGTCCCGACAGAACCCGGTCCGCGGCACTAACCCATGATGGTCTTGAAGTTGCTATGTAGCGAAGACTGGCCTTGAACTCAATCCTCCTGCCTCAGTCTCCCAATTGTCTGTAGAACTACAGGCATATGAAGCTTTGCCAAGCTTCCTCTCCCCAAGTCTTTTTGAGGGAATGATTTCTATATTCCAGTATAGGAAGAATGATTACCTTAAAACTGAGAGTCAAATTTGGATATTTCTTTTCTGAATGTGTTTGTAAATAGGTTATTATACAACAAAAACAGTCCAGAGAAAAACATTTTGTAAGAGAGAAGAGACTCATGCCCTTACAGTTGGCATGGCTGCCATGCCAGGGGTCTGATACTGAAAACGAAGATCAGAGAAGGAGTAGTGGATATTCTATAAGCAGTAGACTGAACCCCTGGGTGAGAGCTGCACATTCATCTGCATCTGTTAAAGAAATGAGAGCAGTTCTCATTAATGGCATTCTAAACTGACTCTTCACTCTTCTTTCCTCAGCTCTACAAATTCCTCCATATCCTGCCTTAACTAAGGATAGAAGTCAAGGAAAGCTGCCAGGAGCAGATATGTTGAACCAGGACCAAGTGAGCTGAGGCCCTTGCATTTCTCCTGAAAATATATCACTGCCTCCTAAATATGAGCTTATTTTTACTGCATTCTCTGGCTATATCACTCCCAAATGTCCCTCTTGTGAGGCACATTTTATTGGATGGCAAACCGCTTATGGAGAGTTTTATTTGTTGTTCATTTTCATTATCAAAATTCCAAATAGCCACCGAAGTGTAGAGGCCTTTCACCTCTGTAAGCCTTCTCCTAAGGTACCTGCCCACTGCCTTTGTTTCCAGAGGAAGCTACGGGGCTTTCTCCATAACAGCAGGAACATAATGTTTCAGGAATCTATGACATTTGAGGATGTAGCTGTGAACTTCACTAACAAGGAGTGGCAGAGGAAGTGGCGCTGTAGCTCAAGTGGTAGAGCACTCGCCTTGAGCTGAAGAGCTGAGGGACAGCGACCAGGCCCAGAGTTCAAGCCCCACGACGGACAAAAAAAAAAAAAAAAGTGAAACAAGGAGTGGCAGAGTCTGACCTACTCACAAAAGGATCTTTACAAAGATGTGATGTTGGAAATTTATGACAACATAATATTCCTTGGTAAGGTCCTCCCTTGCACTTGGTTTAGAGCTTTCTCCCTTCCTTTTATTTAAAAAAAAAAAAGGCTATATTCCTGGTACACATGGGGTCTCCTATTGAAGGTCATAGCCCTCTTCATCATCAGGATATTACCCAAAATTAGAGTTTTGAGTTGCCTTTCTTATAAAACCAAATAATTTTTTTTGAGTATCCTAGTTGTTTTTTTCACCTTCTGTTTTCCTTGGGTTCTTTCTTCCTCAACCCTCCAAATTTCTCTTAAATGATATATATTCAGCTCCTAGTTGGAATCTCTTTCTACCAACCTAAAACTTTATGTACAGATATCCCATTTTCCTAAAAACAAGATGTGACTGTTCTTCTCGGCCTTCCTGAGTATGGCTTTTCTAAGAAAGTCCCTCAAATGTGTCCTTCTACCTGTTCCCAGATCCCAGAATAAATCCTTTTCTCTACCTAAGTGGACCCTCCCCTCCTGTCTTCATATGCAAATGAGAGACTGAAAGTATTAAGAGAGTTCTGTGTGGTCCTACTCATTCTTTCTCCTTTTCTGCTATCAGGACTTCTGTTTCCTAAACCTCCTTTGATCTCCCATCTGGAGCAAAGACCCAAGCCTTGTAATCAGCATCCACAGGATGAGGAGTGCCCGAGCTGCACCTCTCCAGGTAAGCGACAGAGAAGCTTCCAGTGCCCAGCCATCTTCCATGGGACAGAATGATCATAGAATATATTTAGTGGTGGATCACCCATCCTGAATGTCCCAGAAAGGAAATCCACTAAGGAATACTTAGAGAAAAAGAACCCAGTAACAATTATTGTGGCATTATCTAATTCGTATCATATTTACCCTCAAAAACAAAATCTCAGAAAAGTCTGCTCCCCTCTGACAGCTTCTCTATCACTCACCTGAATAGCCTACTTAGTAGGGAGAAATATTTGAAAAGTAATTAAAGTATTTAAAAATTTAAGATTCCACTTTAAGCATTTAAAATTCTATAAACTTCTCATTATTTCTATAATTATGTATGCACACTAGGCTCTGCACCCCCGGGCTTCCCACTTCTTTCATATGGTCCTGCTAGCCCAGGCTAGACTCATGCTCACACTCCTCCTGGCCCAGCTTCCTGAGTGCTGGGATTAGAGGTGTGTGCCATCCTGTCCTGCTAACATGGACACATGTCTGCTGTGTGATTCTTCCCACATGAGATTCAATGTCAGTGCAGTTTCCTTTCAAGCAGCCATTTTTTACTCTGTGTAGGCTATATTCCTTCCTCATCTTCTCATCTTCTCCTCTCTTTCCCCCTCTTCTCCTCACCTCTCATGTCCCTCTCTTGAGCACTTAAAACTGAGAACTAGTGGTGACAGAATGTTACATGGGGTGGGGGCAGAAAGGGAGGGAGGAAGAGTGAACAAATTCAATCACAGTATTCAATATACATGATATGGAAAATGTGGAGGAGGGAAGGCAAAGGAAGCTTGACATTGTCCAAAAGAGAATTGTACATATTACCTGAATTATGAAATGAGTAACTCCTTTGTATAACACCTTAATAATAATAAAATTATAGGTAGATAGATAGATAGATTTTTTTTGGGGGGGGTCAGTCCTGGGGCTTGAACTCTGTGCCTGGTGCTGTCTCTCAGCTCTTCAGCTCAAGGCAAGCACTCTACCACTTCAGCCACAGCACCACTTCCAGTTTTCTGGTGGTTTATTGGTGATAAGAGTCTCATGGACCAGGATCCTCAGATCTCCGCCTCCTTAACTGGCTAAGATTACAGGCATGAGCCACTGGCACCTGGCTTAAAATTATAGTTTTTTAAAGTCATTTACTCACCACACAGTATTGTATCACTTCTCCCTTCTCACTTATTATGTGACATTTTTTCTTTTCTCATATAAGTGTCAACTGACAAGCCATGGCCTGAGAAGGAGAAGACAAGTTTAGAACAAGAGATTTTTGAAAACCAAGAAGTCTGCTGCGTAAAACATGACAAAAATCTTCTTAACATTATTGCTGAAGATCTTGCAGCTAGAGGGGTGTGTATACAAGATGACCAGCTAGAGAATCGAGGGGATGTGCCCAGAAGAGAGAAATTGAGAAAAGAAAGAGAAGGCTCTGGGGAATTAACCTTCAAGAAACCAAAGAACAAGACGGTACTTAGGCACAACTTCAATCCAAACTCTAAATGTATTCTATATGATAACATCCATACAGCCCAAAAATGTCATGAATGTACCCACTGTGGCAAAAAATTCATCTGGCATTCAGAGCTAATCCTCCATGAGAGAACGCATTCTGGTGAGAAACCTCACGTGTGTACAGAGTGTGGGAAAGCATTCAAGACCAGAAAGCAGTGTTCTATGCACCAGGTAATCCACACAGGGGAGAAACCCTTTGGCTGCACTCAGTGTGAGAAGGCCTTTAACAGCAGATCAGCTCTTGGTCGACATAAGAAAACCCACAGTGGGGAGAAGCCCCATGAGTGCCAGGATTGTGGGAAAGCCTTCAAGACCAGGAACCATCTCAGTATCCATCACATGATCCACACTGGGAAGAAACCTTACATATGCAATGACTGCAGGAAGTCCTTCCAGTTCAAGCATGCTCTTACCATCCACAGCAGAATCCACACTGGAGAGAAGCCATACGAATGTGAGAAGTGTGGGAAGGCTTTCAGTGGGAGTTCAGTTCTCACCAAACACTCAAGAATCCACACCGGCGAGCGACCTTATGAGTGTAACCAATGTGGGAAAGCCTTCTGTCGGAGCTCAGACCTAAGCAAACACAAACGAATTCACTCTCAGGAGAAACACTTTGGGTGCCCGCAGTGTGGAAAATCCCTCCGTATGAAGGCAGAGCTCAGCCGACATAGCAAGATCCACAGCAAAGAGAAACCTTACAAGTGTGAGCAGTGTGGGAAAGCCTTTCGCCATAACAGTAAGCGCAAGGCTCATGAGCGGGAACACACAGGGGGAAAGCCCTATCCATGTGGGGATTGTGGGAAAACATTCCAGGACCGCCACTGCCTTGCCATCCATCAAAGGATCCACACTGGAGAGAAACCTTATAAGTGCTTAGAGTGTAGCAAAGCTTTCAGCTGGAAGTCAAACTTGACCCATCATCGCAGAATCCACACTGGGGAAAAACCTTACAAATGTGAGGTGTGTGGAAAGGCCTTTCATCATAGTTCAGTGCTGAGGCAGCACCAAAGAATCCACACAGGCGAGAAGCCATGCACCTGTGATGCGTGTGGCGCTGCGTTCCGCCAGTGTTCAGCGCTCATTGGACATAAGCGAGTTCATACCAGAGAGGAACCTTACAAGTGTAAGGAGTGTGGAAAAGCTTTCAGAGTGAGCTCCAGTCTTAGTGTACATAAGAAAAGAAAACATGGAGTTCAGAGAACACATGAGCTTGATCAGAGTAGAAAATCTCTCCAGTGATCATTTCCCCAGCCCTTTTCAGGAATCAGTGTTTTCACCACACATACCTGAGTGTAATATTCTGGTCTTAACACTTTCCATTTTTCCTTCTACATTTTAGACTGGTCCCTCTTCATATATTAGGTATTAAATGCTTTCTTGGCCCCGTCTTATTCAGCGAACACATTCACTCCAATAGTTTGTCAATCACTTGATAACAATAAATACTAGAGCTTCAGATGCCAATGGTAAGACCCAGTCTTCTGATACTTCTGCCTAGCTATAACTTGGTGACGTGTGTGTGTGTGTGTAAAATTGGTGTGTCCCTCTTCAAATTAGATAACTTGCTGGAACAGCCTACACTATTTCAGTTCAGAACTACACTATTTCTATTCACCAGGTTTGCTTTGTTTTTGTGCTGGTCCCAGGGCTTGAACTCAGGGCCCAAGTGCTGTCCCTGAGCTTTTTGCTCAAGTCTTTAGTGCTCTAGCACTTGAGTCACAGCTCCACTGCCAGCTTTTTTGTTGTTAATTGGAGATAAGAGTCATGAACTTGGGCTGGGAAGGTGGCTCAGGTAGAGCGTTTGCCTTGCATGCCTGAGGCCCTGGGTTCGATTCCTCAGCACCACATAAGCAAAAGGAAAAAAGCCGGAAGTGGCGTTGTGGCTCAAGTGGTAGAGCTCTATCCTTGAGATGAAGAGCTGGGGGACAGCGCCCAAGCCCAGAGTTCAGGCCCCACGACCGGACCCCCAAAAAAAAAAAAGAGTCATGAACTTTCCTGTCCTAGCTGGTTTCAAACATCACTCCTCATATCTCAGCCTTCTGAGCAGCTAGCATTACAGATGTCAGCCACCACTGCCTGAAATTTATTTTAAGGATAATCTACATGGAAGAGATGAATGGAAAGTTCGGCAATCGGTACTCAGAATTTTATACTTTCTTGGGGTGAATTTCCCTCCTAGAACTACAGGGATGGATATAAGAGAAAGTCTTGTAAAGATAAACTTACTAGTAAAGAGGAATTCATATCATGCAGGTAGATACAGCAGTATTTGTAACCTAAGCAGGTTTCATGGTCCTTCATGTGTAAAGTATTGGTTGAGCAGTATACACTTATTACCTATCATTTCTAAATCTGCCCTTCCCCAATTCCCTTTTTTCTCTGAATTTCAGCAATTCTAACACAATATGGAGAACCTAGGTTTCAATGCTAATCAGTTGTTTTAAGTTTATGCTGAACTATATCTTCAGATTCTCAGGGTTGAAACCCTAAATAGAGGATGTGCATTGCCTCTCAGTGGTGTTAGAACCATAGAACATTGAAAATTGGTTGTCCATCAGTGAAAACAGTGTAGAAACCCTTCACAACTTATACAGATACAAACCCATGGAAATAGACCTCAACCATCACTGGGCATCTATTAGTGACTGGACTATTTTATCATGCATGTATTCTCTAGTTTCTTCATGCTTCTAAGTATGGGTCATCATTCAAGACCTACACACAAAAATTTTGGAGGAGAACAACAATGCCCTGGAGCCCTAGGAGAACTGTGCTGAATTCTAAATTGCATAGGGCTGGCTCCTTCCTAGTTGTAACTCTAGAACAGGTGGAAGAGACAGAAAGAGATCAGGGAAGGCTTTCAGGAGGAAGCAACTTCCAAGAACGAATGATTTAGACAATAGGACACAGACGCCAAGTCCACAGATATTCCCACATGGGATGTGGATGCCAAGAAGTGCAGGTCTCCAAGCGCTGGTTAGTGCCGATTCAGTTACCAGAAAGGCAAGGCACTGCTTAAGTCTCTTCCAGTCCATGTAACGGCGGCCACAAACATGAAATGAGCACACTAAGAAGAGGATGGGGGAAGGGCAGCCACTGATTGCAAAGACAAATGATTCATTTGGAGGAATTGGTAGGATCCACCTTGAGGTAAGACTCCAGAGGTCTGACATTCATAACGAGGAAGTATGTCCCATGAAAGCATTTTAGCTGCATTCCTTATCTGTTGGTATACACAGAGTCTGGATCATACTTACCTCTCAAAAACCAGATGAGAGTATTTATCTGATTCTTAGATAAATACGGAGTCTCAGAAGGGGGGCAGGGTGTGAGAAATGTTCAGGATAAAGCATGCTTTGTTGCTAAAAGTCCTGGCAGCGGTGGGATTCGAACCCACGCCCCCGAAGAGACTGGAGCCTTAATCCAGCGCCTTAGACCGCTCGGCCACGCTACCACTCTGGCAAATCTGCTTGCTCCATACTTTCCCTATAGGTAACTGCAGCTTCTTTACACTCTTATTCTGGGTCCTGATTTTCACCCAAACAAAAGTAGCGCAGAAAGAAACTCCTAAAATCTGGGACTCCTACCTGCAAGCACAGACTGAAAGCCCCAAGTGGTAGTGCGGGCCGCTTGTCTGTGCTGCAGAGTTATGTCTCATGGGAGCTGCAATTCTGTGACAGCTCAATTTTCCAGCTCACTCAAATACATCCCCAAGGTGGAGCACAAGGCCTAGGGCTATTCTTTTTTGAAACAGCAATTTGTCAAATCCAGATCGTTTAAATCCTGTTGTAATACAAGGTGGTACATAAAGTCCTTCCCGTGCTTCTCCTCTTAATTCTTGTGGCAGAGCTGCTTCTAGAGTCAAAAGATTCCCTTCAGTCAAGGAAATCTAACCCTTTAAGACTAAGCGATTTTGCATAAAAGGCCTTTATGCAAATTGTGATAGAAGATTGCACAAAAGGAAGCTCAAAAGTTACTATTCGCGTTGCCGAAAATGCCATGAGTATCACTAGCCCAAAGCAAGGTGTAATTTGACCCAACTCCCACTGGGGACTAAGAAAAAAATCTAATCTTTTGTGGCTCTTCAGCTTCTGTTGCTGGCAATCTTTCCAGTCAAATAGAAAATTAGTTGCTTTTACCAAATTCCAAACGTTATTTCCTGTGGAAATTAATAAAATGACTAACAAAAAAAAATAGTGACTCCTCCCCAAGAAATAGTTACCCCTACTCTTCCTCAAGCTAAAGCCTCACTTTTCCCTGCCCCTCGCTACATCCTGAGCCAAGAGCCTGTTTTCTCAACTCCTGTGTGAATTTGAGTCTCTGACTGCTGTGTGTATATGGGGGGGAGGGGATCTAGACAAATACTACATTTATTTATTCCCTTTGCTAACATCCCATGCTCCCTTTTCCAACTAAACATCGGGATTTCAAAGATAGAATCATCGCTGCATTTCATGATGGCAGGAGAGGGGCAGGGGAGAGGAGAGGCAACAAACTTGATCACCTGGAGAACTTGCTAAAATGTCTATGTAAGGCACAAAGATTCTACACATCTCCTCTCCCTCTTTCTGTCCTTTCCCTCTCCATCTGCCCCACTCCCAACTGGAGTCTCCTGTCCTCTAGGACTCTGTGCTTATTACCAGTTCTAGATCTCTAAAGGAAGAGGGCCAGAGCTTCAGGGAGACTGCCGGCTTTGTAACTACTTGAACCTACAGGGACTCAAAACAAGCACACTCCCCTGCTAATTATTCATCGGCTCAGTGCTTTATCAACTTCATCTTGGATCATCAAGGGCATCCATCCAGGGACTGATTTTTCTCTCCAGTTTTGCATTTTTGTATGACAAACGAAGAGGAGGAAAAAGAAATCAAACAAACAGAAAAGTGACGGTGTTTTGTTTGTTGAGAGAACTTGACTCAACAAGTGGGGGGGGGGGGTCAGGAATCCATTGAGACTATTCTGGAGAAACACTGACCCCTGCAGGACTGCGGGTGTCAGTTCAGTCTGTAGGCCCACAGGGGGACCTCAGAACGATCAGGAGCGGGACATGTTTATTACATTATTACAACTAAGAGTCCTGATAGAAATGCTGGGGTCATATAGCTAAGGAAGCCAACTTAGTGTAGTTCTAGAAAGGCCTGCTTGGAGGAATTCAGGAATGCACTGAGGAAAGAAATAAGAGTAAAGGTTGGTGTCAGAAAAGATTAGACTCCTAAAGTTAAAAGTAGACTTCTAATGTACTGGGCCGAAGCAGGACGGGCCCCAAAACCAGACCACCTCTTTCCCTCTCCCCTAGATTCTCTCCTGAGGGAAAGACAGAGATTCCTGTAGGAGCCCCAGATGATAAAGGGAGTGGAGAGAAGGGGGAGGAGGAGGTTTCCCACAGCTGCAAATCATCATCATCATCATCAGGCTTGCAGAAGGGTCGACAAGGGGTCCAGCTTCGCAAAGATCCTAAGATTCCGAGAAATGAGAGGCTCAGCTGTGCTTCTTCAGAAAACACAGACGCAACTGGATCCGGAGAGGAAGTTCCATGGGGACGGCACGCATCCCCCCCCCCCCTCCGGGGATGAGTGGGATTCTGCGCCCTGCGACCCAGCGCGCGCGTGCGCCCGGGAGACCCCGAGGCCCGCCTTTCTCGCCGGCTGTCCTGGAACCGCAGCCGTCCCGCGCCAGACCAGCAGCTTTGCCTAAGAAGCTCTCCCGGATTCCTGGGGATCGACGCGTCCCGACCGCACGGACGGAGGCATGCTCCGGGAGGCCCTTCCGTACCCGCCGGGGACTCGTCAGCATTTGTCACGCCCTGAACTCAGTTCTAGCTTTAAACTGGGAGCCATCGGGTCCTCAATCCGACCTCAAAGCAGCCGCGACCTTCTGATAGCTCGAGTGCAGAGAATCTCTAAGGTGTCCACCTCTAGCTGAATCCCGGGGGTGAACAGATCAGCCTTAAACACACGGGTACACACGCACACGCGTGCACGCTCCTTAATATCCAAAACAGTGCTGGGAAGCATTGGTTTCCACCACGTCGAAGACTCATTGCAGAGGATTTTTTTTTAAAATTACACTGGATGTGTCTCGAAGTTTCGGGACCAAAAGCTATTTTCCCTGACCGGGAATCGAACCCGGGCCGCGGCGGTGAGAGCGCCGAATCCTAACCACTAGACCACCAGGGAAGGTGACAGGAGTCTCTGGCAAAATCCCTATGAGCTGAATCTTACCTACAAATGGTTCCCTAAGTGCAGCGACGTTTTCCATTCATGCCACGGACCCCAAGCTCCGAGCCAGCAACGACGCGACAAACGGTGGGAAGGCGGAAAAGTAATTCCGAAAGGCACGTGGACGGATGGTGTCCGGCTTTCTGCGTGGACCTGTAGGTTGAACCTAGAGTCAGTGCTGTATTTGACTAACTCGCTACAGAAGTTCTTATAAAAGCGAAGTCTTTCCTTCACAAAAGTTCATGAAGACGTCAATGATAAAGTCATTATGTCTTACTGTCACACCGGCGTGGGCGGAGCCGAAATAGCTCAGTTGGGAGAGCGTTAGACTGAAGATCTAAAGGTCCCTGGTTCGATCCCGGGTTTCGGCAGAAGCCCGTTTTTAGCCTACGAAACTTGTCATCGTTGCATGTCATATTTAGCATCTCATCAAAGACAGTGAAGGAAAGCTTCTTGTTTGACTTTGTATTCTTTACTGTATTCTTTACTATCCTCTTTCTTGGTTTGAACTCGGTTCTCTTCCACGTGTTTCTCCAAACGTATCTTTTCATTCCCATGCAGCGTTTTAAGCTAAAGCTATCATGTACACACACACACACACACACACACACACCCTCTGCCCCTCCCCCCAGGACTTTTGACTCTACCTCTTGGGTGTCCTTTTCCCCTAAATCTTAATCCCTGCCAGCTTCTAATACAAAACTAGAGGCGGAAAGATGAAGTTCGATGTGAGCAGTATTCACTACAGTGATCTCTCTCTTCCGCCCCATGGCCATTTCTGGCCCAAGGCCTGAATTCCACAGCAGGCACTCCTGTCTTGCTAGACTTTTCCTCCCACCACCAAAATGGTTGCAAGAATGCTGTATATCCCCACATCGCCTGTCAGTTATTGGCTTATCAGCTGAAGTCTGCCTTCCAATTCCAGGGAACCTCCACCTCCAAGTGCCTCCAGCAATTCCTTTAAAAAAAAAAAATGAAAAATAAGGGGCTGGGAAGGTGGCTCAGTGGTAGAGCGCTTGCCTTGCCTTGCATGCATGAGGCCCTGGGTTCGATTCCTCAGCACCACATTAGCAAAAAGAAAAAAGTCGGAAGTGGCGCTGTGGCTTTAGTGGTGGAGTGCGGTGGAGTGCTAGCCTTGAGCTGAAGAGCTGAGGGGACAGCGCCCAGGCCCAGAGTTCAGGCCCCACGACCGGACCTAAAAACAAACAAACAAAAAATAATAATAAAATGAAAAATAAAAACAAAACTGAGCACCCCACCCCCACCCCAAGAAGCAGCCATTTCTAGTCATGGGTGGACAAGAGAATGAAGAGGATGGAGGAGAATTGAATCCTAAGCTCAAATGTTTGTATCCTGTGCAGAGTTATGTACAGGGTCAAAAAGCCCAGTACAACCCCAGTACCAAGAGGAAAATAATAATAATGGTGGTGGTGTGATGATGATGTAATTAAAAAGCCTGACACTCACATCTGTAATCCTAGCTACTCAGGAGGCTGAGATCTGAGGATCGCTGTTCAAAGCCAGCCTGGACAGGAAAGTCTGTGAGCCTCTTATCTCCAATTAACCACCAGAAAAACTGCAAAACTGCAAGTGGCACTGTGGCTCAAGAGGGAGAGCACTTGCCTTGAGCTGAAGCACCCAGGCCCAGAGTTCAAGCCCCATGGCCAAAAAAGAAATAAAATTTAAAAGAATGAATAGGTACACACACAGTTATAATACAGTGCCATTCCATATTCCTTTTGCCTAAAGGCTTCCACTGGCAACATCTCGTGAAACTGTAGCAGGAAATTAAAAATCCGTATACTGGCATTAATAAAACATAATACAGAATATTTGTTTCATCCCACCAAGCCTCCAGTCGCCCTCTTCATAACCACCCCCATTTCTCTACTACCTCAGCATTAACCTCTGACAATTAATCCTGTTATCACAACTGAGAGACAGAGAATTAAGACCAATTTGGGCTCCATGTGGAATACCAGGCCAGCCTGTTTTTTTTAAAAAAAAAAGAAAAGAAACCAACTATATGACCATCATCATACTATATTTTTCTACTTCTTACTGCTAGAACAAAATTTGGAAATATGAGTTCTTTGTACAGAGGCGGGAGGGGGAACTCCTTTCCTGGAGCTGCAGGTGGTAGCTGGGTGGGCCCCATGGCATAGGGCCTTGCGAGGGCTTTGGTAGCTTCATTCCATTATAATGTATGAAAGATCGCATGCGTCAGGAAACGTGACAGCCAAGAAGGGGCTTTTACAACCACTTTCTCGAAAGCTAATCAGGATTCCAGGAGAAATTACCTTAATCTCTTTCCAGGGAAGCCCCTTCATAACATAATTACCTCTTGACAGACTCTCTTAAAGATCCCACCCTCTCCCAGACACCACCACCCCCTGGTGCATGACTCGTCCAGCACAGGAAAGGAGACACAAGCAGCATCTAGACCGGTCATAGCACATATGTGCGCCCATTCTCTGCAGGTCTCCACAGAACCATCCAGGTGGCTGAAGACATCAACACTTTGTGCCCTTATTTTTTTATTGCTCTGTAATACTCTGCAACTGGGTGTTATCACTATTCCTTGAAGGGCATTTGGGCTGTTTTCAGTTTTTGACTATCATGCATAAAGCTGTCCACAGATCAGCATTTGTGCGTAGGTTTTGGTGTTGTGTGAACACAAATGGTCATGTCTCCAGGATAAATCGTGAGATGCAATTATTGGTGGTGTCGCCATGGTTGCATATCTAAATTGTTCTTTTTTTTTTTAAAGAAACTGCCAACCCTCTCCAGAGGAGGATACCAATTCATATTCCCATCAACCATCCACACTGCCTAGTCAGCATTTGGCGTTGCCACTGTTTTTATTTTAGCCAGCCTGACAGGTGTAGGGGCTGTGATTTGTAGTTCCCAAATACTGATCAAGTCTGGTATGCCTGTAATGTGCATTTTCCCATATGCTGATGATATTGAAACTTTTTTATGTTCATTATGTATCTCTCTCTCTCTCTCACACACACACGCACACACACACACACAGTTCTTTGGTGAAATGTCTCTGTATCCATATTCTTCAATCCAACTAGAAGTCTGTGTGGCAGGTTTCGTGCGGGAAGTCCATTTTAGGCACCGCTGGAAGGTCAGCCTTGTGGCAAGCCCCTTCCTTGAACTATAACCGTGTCACGCGGGGAGATCGTTGTTATTTTGCTTTGGGATGGGAGGTGAGGGTGAGAAAGAGGGCGGCGTGGAAAATGTCCCAAGATCGTAGGCCGCGGAGTGTCTTCCGGGCCGGCTGAACGCCTCCCGGATCCCAGCCTGCAGGCAGCGCCGCGCGCACGGCCTCATCGCCGAAGCCTGTGTGCAACAAAAGACCAAGGATCTTAAAGCGAGCCTGGGAGGGTTGGGGGGGGAAGAAACGCAAGAAGAGGGATGAAAGAAAGAGACCGGGTCTCGTCGGATGTCCCGGGCGGAACTGCAGGCATTGCTCGCAGGCGCAGTCCCACCGCCGCCCAACACGGGGAGTTTGACCTGCTCCGTATCCGGCCTGGGCCGGGTCCCCCCTCCTTAGACAACCTGGTACCCCCGGGCTCCCCCGGGAGCCCCATGTTGGTGCCAGGCCCGGTGCAGACGCCCGCTCCACACAGCGCCGTAGCCCCGAACTCCCGGGCACCCTCGATCCGCCGGCCTCAGCCTCCCAAGAAGCTGGGATTACAGGCGTGCGCCACAGCGCCCGGCGAGGGGCAGTGGCGACACAGCCGTACTGGAGGCTGAGGCCACTGGCGAGGCCCCGCCCACTGCCACCCTAGCTGCCAAGAGTGGCTGGTAAAAATCCAGCTGAACAGGCTCAGGAATCACCGGCAGAGAAGCGGATGGAGGGATGGTTTGCTTGGTAGTCGCCAAAAGAGCAGCTAAAAGAAAAAGGAAAGAAAAGAAAAGAAGAGAGCTGCAGATTTAGTAAAGGCTGAAAGACTGTGCTGAGCGTGTCTCAACGAACTGAAGTCTGTACCCGAAATCACCTGGGGTTCTTACTAAAATAATGTCTGCAGAGTGCCAGAAATTAACCCCTTCCTCCCTTCCCTTTCTTTCTGCGTCTCCTTCCCTCTCTTCCTCCTCCTCGTTTTCTTTTCTCTTTTTCTTTCTCACAGTATCTCATCATATGAGCTCTTATAGATATATTAATGTAAGAAGGGCAAATGCAGAGGGTGCAAAACATAGTCATAATGTAAATGAATATAATCCCATAAAACTCCTCGAACAGGTGTTCATCACAATTAGTGTTATAAAATCACATTTCGTTCTGTCCGATGATACAGCAGCTCAATTCTTGAATTGTCAATAAAAGCCTGCTTAATTTTGGAACCATATTTGTCAAACTTTTTTCTTTGACAACATGAAGTATTCATTTCTATCTTGTGGAAGTTCTATATTCTCTCTCTCAAAATACTTCCAAATCTGAAAAGGACATCTCCTTCTCCCACACTTTGAAGATGTGATTTTGTTTTTCCCAATCGGGCCAACATTTTACCGTCTTTTCTATGGATGACAAAATGATAGCCATCTTGAACTCCATCTCCTTCCATTTCCATAAAGTCAAACATTTCATTCACTATTGCTACACATTTTGAGGAATCTAAAAATGACCATAAACCTTAATAACTCCAAAAGGCTTCACTATGTTACTTAAGCAAACCACAATCTTGTATAGCAATTGTGATGTAAAAGGACAATTTAGCATGATATGATCTAATGAAATGTGTCCAAATTTGCACTGTACAGTAGGCAGGCAGATAGGCAAGAGCTATGTGCTTGGCCAACAAATATATATTTGTTTAGCACAAAAGGTCAAACCCTACATACAGGCAAGTGCAAATGGCTCTCGCCTGTAATCTTAGCTACTCCAGAGGCTGAGATATGAGGATGGTGGTTCAAAGCCAGCCCAGGCAGGAAAGTCCACGAGACTCATCTCCAATAAACCACCAGAAAACCAGGAGTGGTGCAGTGACTCAAGAGGTAGAGGATTAGCCTTGAGCTGAAGAGCTCAGGGACAGCGCCCAGGCCCAAGTTCAAGATCCACCACCAAAAAAAAAAAAAGCTATGTACATATGACCATATAAGATGATGCTAAGCTGAATGAACCCCCAAGATAGAGACAAAAGAGGTTTTATTTTTCTTGCTGTTATTTTTAATGTACTTATAATGTACTATGTGATTTTTTTTGTCTCCTTTGTATGTTCTTCCCCCTATCAATTATCCCCTTTTTTCACTGTATTTGATTCTGGTGCCCTGAATCTTGTATATATGTTTTTTCTAATTTGGGGAGAGGAAGGGAAATACCAAAATGCTAAAATAAGGATACAGGTTGACCCATTGTAACAATGAGATGTACAAAACAGTATGTTGAAAACAAACTTTACAGCTTGGTGGGGAGGGAGAAGTTGGGGAGGTGGGGAGGGAGGGGATGGTAGGGACAAAACAAAGGAGAGGGTAACCATGCTTGATAGGAAATGTACTCATTACCTTACTCGTGTAATTGTAACCCCTCTGTACAGTATCTTTACCATAAAAATATACCAAAAAATGTCCTATACTTCCCATGGTCTTGTTGAATGTTCATACAAACCAAGAAGATAATGTTCAAGATCATTCTCTAGAGAAGAGACAGAATAGTTCCTTTTTTTCTCTCTCTCTCTCTGCTGAGTTGATACATCACTGGCTATTTTGTGAAGAACCAGATTTTCTGATGGAATGAAGCAATCAGCCAGGCATACAAGGAGCAATGAGTGGTGTCAAAGTTTCCCAGACTTCACCTTCCAGGGATCTATGTCTAAGGAGCTGGAAATTGGAGTGTTAAAGCCAGAGGGGGGGGATGTGCAAAAATCCCCTGGCGGGTGAAGGGTGAGCCAAAGATAGCTTTTACTCTTTTCTGTTTCCATTATCTCTGTTCTCAGAGTAGCAGATTGCCAAGAGATTGCATCAGTCATGTTTTACCTATGAACTAAGACCTCCCATTTGTGTCAGAGACCCTTTTGGACTAGAAAGACAGTAAGAAGTTGAAAAGCTAGTGGGACTTGGGAAGGCCTTTTGGTACCAACGTTACCAACGTGACTGGTGTGAAAGTAAATGAGATAAACGATCCTTGGGAATCAAAAAAGTTTTGTGTTGTTAAAGAGCAAAAGGCTTGAAAGTTTCTGTGGGAAAGATCTTGAGGTGAGAAAAGGAGAGAGGGGGAGAGAGAGGAAGGGCACAGATTTCCTCATCCATGAAGGCACAATGGACTGACGCCCATCAAAGTTACCTTTGAACAGCTGGAACTGTAGGTAAATTTCCACCTGGTGTGAGCACGGGGGGCGGGGATGTCTTCCGTTTAGCAATGACCGGGGGCAAAGGACAGTAGGATCACTAGTGAGTTTGCTTTTTCCAGCTTACTGAGGTTAGTGAAGCTGTTTGAGCCCCTGAAATGTTCTTCGTTGGAGAAGTGTGAGAGGAAGATGATCCATAAAAGTAAAAAAACAACTTTGAGCAAAGTAAAATTCAGTTATAAACATAGGTGATGAGAAAAGCAACGCATCTGCCTCCTTAGCGCAGTAGGCAGCGCGTCAGTCTCATAATCTGAAGGTCCTGAGTTCGAACCTCAGAGGGGGCAGTTTGGTTTTGCCGGCCCTTCGCCCTCACCCACAACTGCCACGGAAAAAGCTAACGTTACTTGGAAATAGATGATATTTAATCAAATACTAAAGTCTGAAGTTTGTTCCTCCTGCTTTAGAAGTTCTATTTCTTCTCGTTGATTCATGATTACCATTGCTATATTGTACTCTTATATGGGAATTCGGTCAGCCCGACACAGAAGCCACATTTTGAGAGGTAGAATTGGGAGTCTTTACTAGAAAGCTGGAGACTGCGGTCTGACTCCTGTCTCAAAGACCTGCATCCCCGAATGCAGTTATAACAGAGCTTATGGGGGGGGGGGGGAATCAAGGCAGATGTCACATGATAAGGTAACTAACCAAACTTGTTTTACTGAAGCAAGTTATCTAGGGGGAACAATCAGTAACAACCAAAGGCAAGTATTCTCTGGAGCAAAACTTTCCTGGAGCTAAACAAAGCATGGCATACCTCCAATTTAAAGAATATCACTTCTATATTGCTTAACGACCCACAACGCGGCTGCAGATCAAATGAAATCCTATATCACCTCTAGAGCTCTTGGAACTGGGTGAGACTTCCCCAGCATTTAGTAAGGTGCCAAAATGGCTCTGAGGACAAGATGACATTACTTAGATCCAGTATCCATAATTCACTAGCTAAACAAGCCATTTTTGTCCAATACCTTTGACTTCGATTTATTTTTTGGAGGACAGCAGCATTCTACCATGCAACTTTAATAAAAAGACATTTGTCAACAAATGAAAACTTATTATTCCATTTTCCCTCACTTTTTTTTCATTTCATACATGCGTGGAATTTTCTTGTCACAGACCCCCCACCCCTTATACATTCTGACCTATCTCTACTGGCTAAACAGGTATCCACAAAAAATATCTGGTCCTGAAACCTCCAGAAGGGAGTTGATTTGGAATGATCTCTGTGGACATAAGTAGGTAAGATAAAATGGGGTTGCTTTGGAATAGGGCAGCTCCCCTGGACAGTGACTATTGTCCTTACAAAAAGGCTTTGGGATGAACCATGACACAGGGAAGGTCAGTCTCTGAAGACTAGCAGAGGTTGGCCTTATGTTAATACCCAATGAAGGTCAAGATTTGTCAGTAACTAACTACCAGAGGCTGCGAAGCATCAAGAAGCATTTGTCTCAACTGTCTTCAGGGAACTCAGCCCTACCAATGTCTTGATTTCACACTACCACCCTCTAGAACGAGGTGGAAGGAAGGTAAGATGAAGTCTGTATTGGGGCTGAGACTAGCTCTCTCAACAGTTATCTTCCTGAGAACTTGAGGATGCATACAAAAAAGAACATTTTAAGATCATTTAAAATCTCTTTGTAAAATCGAACACTGTTTTTAATTCATTCGAGTTTTTTTTTTTTCAGGATTGATTTCCAAAAGCAAATGTCAGAAATATTGATTCCAAGCCGGAATGTGAACTTGGTATGGGAAGCAAATAACAACAGGACGTTGTTCTGTGCCTCTGAATCAGACAGCAGGGCGGCTATGACATCATGTACCACTGAAAGTCAAGCAGAGCGAAGATGAAGTTTGTTGTATTATGGTTGCTCCTGAGGGAAACACAGAACTTCTGTTACAGTATGCTATCTTCCTAAACAAGGCAAGGGTACAGCGGTTAGATGAAGTTATGCTTTGTATTTAATACTTATCTTTCTTACTTTACTGAACTTGGATGGCCAGAAACTCTTCAGCCATTCATTTACCTATCAGCTCTTGAGTAAGTCACTTCTATCTCTTTTAAGAGACTTCTACAAATGGTCAA
The DNA here is from genome assembly GCF_000151885.1 of Dipodomys ordii. NCBI lineage: Eukaryota > Metazoa > Chordata > Mammalia > Rodentia > Heteromyidae > Dipodomys > Dipodomys ordii. Next base: position 2,262,992 of record NW_012267354.1, read on the forward strand.
ACTCATCCTTACAAGGAGGTTATAGTAAGTTCTCTCTGGCTTGCTCTATCTATCGATCGATCGATCGATCGATCTATCTATCCATCCATTTACTGATTTGCTCACCTATTTTTCAGTTAAATGAGGTTAACACAATTCTATGTACTCTTTCAGGTTAGTTTTCTTCACAAAACCTTAGGTCACTTCATGGAGTGATCCCATGTAAAAGCTAACTATCAGATATTTTGCTTAAAGAGCTTAGACTGGTTTGAGAGGGTTTTTTTGTTTTTCATATTTTGCTTATTTTGTTGCTGACATTCTGACCACCTATCTAATCTGTCCAGTATATATAAAATGTTCCAAATTTCTGTTTTCTGAAAGGTTGCATCAGACCTAAAAGGACATTTAGCGCCCGAACAGGGACTTGAACCCTGGACCCTCAGATTAAAAGTCTGATGCTCTACCGACTGAGCTATCCGGGCCCCTACAGGTTGGCATTCCTCATCAAATCTAGTGTGGAGACAAGTATTTGTGAGGTTCTGATATTTTTTACAATTTCTCTTCTCTTCTCTTCTCTTCTCTTCTCTTCTCTTCTCTTCTCTTCTCTTCTCTTCTCTTCTCTTCTCTTCTCTTCTCTTCTCTTCTCTTCTCTTCCCCTCTC
>NW_012267354.1:2268631-2284201 GCF_000151885.1 Dipodomys ordii
TGCACCCTTTTTTGGTTCGTTTCGGCGATGAGAAAAGGACGTCCTGGAGTATGTGACCGTCACTCTGCTCCTACAAATGTGCCTTTTAACGATCGGGCCTCAGCACAGAGCAAAACGTCCCTCCCGATTACGGAAGAAATTCAAGAGAGATGAACAGGACAGATGTCACTCGTTCTCGTTAGGATCGAAGAGGAAGGGTAGGCAGAGTCGGGAAAACAAAGAACCGGTGTGTGTGTGGGGGGGGGGGGGACTGAAACTTAGGCGATTGAAAAGGAACGGAAAAAAACAAACCGGGAAAAAAAGATGTGTCAGAAGTGGGATTCGAACCCACGCCTCCATTCGGAGACCAGAATCCCCACTACGAGGAAGCTAAGCTTGAGTCTGGCGCCTTAGACCACTCGGCCATCCTGACACTGCTGTGGCGTGCTCTTCAGTGAACAAACTCTCCACCTGCCAGGAGGCCTCTCCCGCAGCAACGATACTGTGTATGTTTATAGCCTGCATTGGAAAGGTCAATCTCAGTAAGTGAAAAGTTTTTCCCCCCTCTGTCAAGTCAGGAATGATGTTGCAATGATAGATTTCGGAGGAGTCTCCTCCGAATCCAGCCCGCTTCCTTTGTTTAACCCTTTCCTGGATATCCACCTCAGGGCACAGAGGCCCCAGAAGTGTGAGACTCCAGACACCTGGGTTCTGACCCGGGACCAGGCCACAGAGAACTTCCTCCACCCAGATAGGAAAGCACACACACAGTGGTCTCTGTTTCCTGAGATGCTATCACTGCCTTACCAAAGCTGGCTTTTTTTTTTTTTCAAGTCTATTTTGAAAAGCCTTTAATAATACCAGTAATTCCCTGTAACGCTTCTATTCTCTTGCCACAGTTCCCTTTTAGAGATAGAAAAAGGGCTTGCTATTCTTCTAGCTATTCATTTTAGGGATATAAAGTCCACTCTAGTTCTCCATTTTAAATTTGTCATTCTTTTTTCTTTTTCTTTTTAATTGTAAAGATACTATACAGAGGGTTACAGTTACATGAGTGAGGTAATGAGTACACTTCCTCTTGAACATTGTTACCCCCTCCATTGTTTTCCCCCTACCATCCCTTCCCTCCCTACCTTCCCGAGGTTCTTTTTTTTTTTTTTTTGATTGTGATTAAGTGATTACATAATTTCCGGAATTTCACAGTATTGTGGAATAATGATGCTCATTTAAAGTCACAAGTTCATTCTAACTTTCCTGGAGCAAATTGTCTATCACAGTCTATAACATATAATGGTGTTCACATGTTATACACCATACATGTGATCAGCAGCATGGGGATATTTAGTAGTGGTTCGACCAGATGAGTGAGAGTTCTTTGTTTCTTAAGTCCTGTTAGTTTTGTCGTATCACCTAACATTTTGGATTTAGCATCCACTTATCAGGGAGACCATGTACCGTTTGTCTCTTCGCTCTTGGCTTACCTCGCTCAACATGATTCCTTCTAGCTCCATCTATTTCCCTGCAAATGCCATTAATTTATCATTTCTAATGGCTGCATAATATTCCATTGTGTATAGATACCACAATTTTTGGATACATTCATCTGTGGTGGGTCATCTGGGTTGTTTCCATATCCTAGCTATTGTGAACAGTAGCTGGCATGTTTTTAAGGGTTATAAAGTTAACAGAGTGATGCTTCTATTTGCATGTTTATTGACCATTTGTCCTTTTTCTTTGCACCATCTCTTCAATTTTTTTTCTTTTATTGTGAAAGTATTTTCTTTCAAGGAAACTCACCCCTTTATCTTATTTACTTATATATATATATATATATATACATATATATATATATTCCTTATTTTTTATTTGATTTTTTTAAATCTTATATAATCTAATTGACTCATTTCTGGCTTCTGGCCTTTGGAGTCACATTTAGAAAGAACTTCTAGGTAATTTTATCCATTTTTTGTTTCCCCTAGCTTTAGCGGATCTATGGTTTTGGATTTGTTGTTTTTTTTTTTTTAAGTCACACCTCTAGCCCTGTTTGTTCTGGCCATTTTTGAGTCAGTTTTTTTCTCCAGGCCAGCCTGGATATCAATCCTCCTATTTATATTTCTCACAGTAGCTGGGATGACGGAATGCTATCACCTGCATGAGTTCAAGAACTTCTGTCTGATAAAGACTCACAAATTTTTTTGTCTAGGCTAGCCTCAAGCTGAAATTCTCAGGATCTCTGCTTCCCAAATAGCTAAAGTTACAGGTTATGAGCCAACAGTGCCAGTAGTATTGGGTTTATGGACTCAAGACATTGCTTACCACTTGAGTCCTTTTTTTCTTATTTTTCAGGGTCTCATATTTGGGCCCTGAGTGAGTCTTAGATTGGGATTCTTCTATCCCCACCACCCAAGTACCTAAGATTGCAGGCCTGAGCCTCTGAGCCCAGTGTTGGATTGATCCTTTGAATTTAAATCTTTAATCAATCACTAATATATTTTGGTACTAAAAAATGAGATAGTTTTTTTCCCCCTCTACGAGCCACTTGTTCGAAGCTCATTTCCTTAATGTGCAGTAGCAGTCTGCAAGTTCTCTTTATATTATCCAAAATTCTTACTGATGTTTTGGTCTGTTTTTGATGTTTTGGTCTGTTTTTCGTATTCTGTTCTGTTTGCTTTTACTTCAAGTATTGCAGCCTTGTAGAGTTTTTTTTTTTTTTTTCAGCCTTGTGTTTTCTCTGACTCTTACTTTCCCAGATTAATTCTGGTAAGTATATGTTGGCAAAGCATAGATAAAAGGAATTGAAACAGAAATACCTTAGCCCTCATGAGGTTTCATGAGATGTTGAGGACTGAGAAAGATTTCCTGGATTTAATTTTTTACTAGTATACACTATTCATACAAGGGGAAGTTCACTGTGACAATTTCCACATATGTATCTCAGGCAATCCATCTCCTCTTTAACTCTGGGCCTGGGCGCTGTCCCTCAGCTCTTCAGCTCAAGGCTCATGCATGCAAGGCAAGCGGTCTACCACTGAGCCACCTTCCCAGCTCCAAAATCCATCTTCTCTATCAGCCTCCCCTATCCCACTTCTCCTTAAAACAAGGTTGAACTAGGCACTGGTGGCTCACACCTGTAATTCTAGTTACTCAGAAGGCTGAGATCTGAGGATCACAGTTCAAATCAAGCCTGGACAGGAAAGTCCATGAGACTTTTATCTCCAATTAACCACCAAAAAGCCAGAAGTGGAGCTATGGCTCAAGTGGTGGTAGAGTGCTCACCTTGAGAAAAACAAAACAAAACAAAACTCAGCACCCAGGCCCTGAAATCAAGCCCTAGGACTGGTACACACACACACACACAAATAATTTTGATAAGTTTCATTGTTCTATTTTCATACATGAAAATAAACTACTTTGACTATCTACCTCCTCATTCACCCTCTTTGTTAGCTTTCCTCCCTCCCACTAGTACCCATTTTCCCCATCCTAGTCTGTTTTACTTTCTGTCATTTTTTTAGGGTGTATTAATTGCACCAGGAGATTTCACTAAGGTATTTCAGACTTGCAGACTTGTATACATGTACATGTTCATAAATATATATATATATATATATATATATATATATCTTTCAGGTCTAGCTTCATTTCATGTATATATACATATACATATACACATATGTAACATGTCCATAAATAAATATATATGTATTTTAGGTCTAGGTTTTGGGGGAGGGGGCTAGCTTTTTTTATATAAGTGAAAATGTATATTTGGCACTTGGGTTATTTTGCTCAATGTGATGTTCTCCAATTTCACCCATTTTCCTGAAAATAATATTTCATTTTTCCTTATGACTGTGGAATATTCTATGATACATATGCACCATATCTTCTTCATTTATTCAATCTGCTGTTGGGCACCTTGACTGGTTCCACAGTTTGCTATTATGAAGTTGGTCTCCCCCCCAAAATGGGCCAAGTTATATAGTAATTTACATTCCTTGAGATATATGCCCAAGGGTGGTAATATAGCAAGGTATTATGGTTGGGTCTACTTTATTTGAGGAACTTCCATAACATTTTCATAGAGGATGTACTAGTTTACATTCCCACCAGTAGTAGCATGAGGTTTCCTTCCACCCACTCCCCTGCCCTCCTTACCCTCAACCCACATCTGGGCCACCATTTGTTGTTTTCCTTGATGCCTGACATTCTGACTGGGGAGAGATGTAATCTTAGTGCAGTTTTGACTTGTATCTTCTCTATAGTTAAGGATGGTGAGTATTTCTTCATATATCTGTTAGCCATTTATATTTTTTTCTGAGAACTGCTTTAATTTTCTTACACATTCACTAATTGGATTATTTTTTTAATTTTTTTCCTCTTTGTGTACTTTGGATTAGTGTTTACCTATAGGATAGCTGTGAAAGATTGTTTCCTATTGTGTAGATTGTCTCTTGGTACTAGTAATTGTTTCTTTTGCTGTGTAGAAAGTTTTTAATTTGGTGCTATCCTACATGTCAATTATTTTTATTTTCTGGGCAACTGGAGTCCTATTCAGAAAAATAGTTACCTGTGCCTGTAACTTACAGAATTTTGTATATGTTTTTCAGTAGTAGGAGTTCCCTGATTTGACCAGTACAATAGAAAACACTGTTTTACACAGAGCTAGTAAGTTGGGTAAAGATGGCAAATAGGAATTTATTTCAAACAAAATATTTTGGTAATAAAAATTGTATTTTACCTTATCAGGCCTATATATTAAAGGATATAGAAGCTGGGCGCTGGTGGCTCACGCCTGTAATCCTAGCTACTCACCAGCCCGGGCAAGAAAGACCCTGAGACTCTGATCTCCAATAAACCACCAGAAAACCGGAAGTGGTGCTGTAGCTCAGGTGGTAGAGCGCTTGCCTTGAGCTGAAGAGCTGAGGGACAGTGCCCAGGCCCAGAGTTCAAGCCCCATGACTGACAAAAGTAAATAAATAAATAAAGGATATAGACAATCCTGGAGACAAAGAGAAATTTTGAAGTTTTTTTTTTTTTTTTGAATGTGGTGCTGAGGAATCAAACCCAGGGCCTCGAGCTGGGAAGGAGGCTCAGTGGTGGAGTGCTTGCCTTACATGCATGAAGCCCTGGGTTCAATTCCTCAGCACCACATAAGCAGAAAAAGCCGGAAGTGGGACTGATGCTCAAGTAGTAGAGTACTAGGCTTCAGCTGAAGAACTGAGGGACAGCGCCCAGGCCCAGCTTTCAGGCCCCACAACCGACCAAAAAAAAAAAACCCAGGGCCTCATGCATGCAAGGCAAGGGCTCTACCACTGAGCCACCTTCCCAGCCCCCTTTGAAGATTTCTGAGCAAAACATGACAGAATAAAAGCAGCATTATAGTTTTTAAATATGATTACTGGAGTTAGTATGTAGGTGGATTACAGAAAAAGACTACAGAAAACTAAGGAAAATGATTGTGTTCATATGGACACTAATTCATTTAAAAAATACTTGTAAACTTTCACATGGTTGTAGTAATTTAGATCTGGGGGTAGTATCAAAAATTTAAAGGAACAGGCACATTGAGTGATGTAGCAAATTCCATTAAATCGAGAGGATGGAGGACAGATCATTTGAGAAAGAAGGGAGTTAGTAGAGATTATCATGTGAATCTGTTCTTTATATTCATACCCAACTTATCTATTTTGTTCTACCTTTCCCTACCACCTGATCAGCTGCCTCCAGAGATTATGAAGGGTGAACACTACCAATCCGCACAAAGCTATACTTTAGGCCTGCATGCCTAAAATAAGAAAGCAATGATGGGCAGCCTTATCTAGCCTGCTGCATTCCCTCATACTTCCAGTTTTACAATGCTCCTTTTTGGAGCAAAATACAGTAAAACCATCTCTTAATTTCTCCAAACTTCAAATTTTGACCCCATTTCAAATTAAAGACTAGATTATGGTAAGCCTTATTCCAACTCTAATTCTACTCTATAATTTACTGGAAATGTTCTAGGACTATTTGGGCCTGGAATTTCAGACTCAAAGTGTGGCTCAGAGGAGGATGTATGTTCAGCATTGTCCACTCCACTTAATTCCTCAGATTTCTTCCTTATGGAAAAAAGCACCTTCACTCTACAGTGAAGTTTTAGAAGCAGAAGTCCCTCATGATCAGGTTCAAGAACAACACAGATAATCCTGAAGGAAAATAGGAAATATGTCAGAAATGAAGAACACAAAAGAGATGGAAATGTATTAGATGTGGCGTACCACATTTATTTATCAGGCTCTGGGACACCAGACGATTTTCCATCTCTTCTTCAGAAAAGAACATTTTTAGGCTCTACTCAATGCAATCCAAACACAATGGGTATTTAACTGCTATTTTATTTAAATTAACAGATAAACTTCCTGATGGCTCAAAAGGTAAAAAATAAAAGTGTTGGGATGTAACTACCATCCCCACTTCACGGGAGAAAAAAACATTGAGTCTTAGAATGATAAACCAATTGCTTGACTACAGATAGGAAGTAGCAGAACCCGGTTTCTCTTTCTTCCCCTCAGAAATGTTACTGTAAATAAGTAATGTTTCTGGTAAATAAGCCTCCTATTTTTTTTTTCTTTCTAAAAATTGCTCATAGTGGGTTGTACTAGATAAAGTGCTTCACATACCAGATGGGGCCTAACAACTCTTCCCCATCCTCCAGCCTCACTGACTGGCCAGCAGGCCTTCCTTCCCACTGTCTCCACAATGCCATCTTTCATGCAGAAGGGCTGAGAGGCCTGGGCACCAAAAGGAAACTCAACAAAAGAGTAGAGGTCCAAAGCTCCGGGCCTGGTGACCTAGAAGGTGGAGGTTGGGACGGGTGCCCCATAATCACTGCGATCAGCAGACATCCACAGCGCCCGTGACCGGTCCTCTCAGGGCTCAGGACGTCCGGCCCAAGAGTAGGTAGCAGGGCCTCGAGATCCGGCAGAACTGGGACAGTTGGAAATACTCAGGCCCCGAGGCCAAGAACTCGCTTTGCGCGCCTGGGCCAAACCCCGCCCTCCGCCCCGCCCCTTCCGCTCGCACCGGGGCGGGGCCTACGCGGCGGCGGGGATCCGTTCCGACGCGGCCACGTTGTCCTGCGCGCCCTGCGCGCCTTGGCCCTGGGATCCTGGGGGTCCCCCCCGTGGCACCCCTTTCCTAGGCTTTCCCCCCACCCCAACTTTCGCCGCAGGACGGTGTGGAGGGGCCGCAGCAGTGTTCCCGCGTAGACTCGGCCGTGGCACCGGGAGCAGGCCTAGCCAACATCCCCCTGAAGAAGGGGCTCGGATCGGGAATCTGGGCCCGAGAAGGCGCCGCCCTCCGTCCGTCCCGCTCCCCGCGCCGCCTCCCCTCCCCGCCCCGGGCAGCCGAGAAGCACCGGGAAGAGTTGGGTTGGGGGGAGTAGAGCTCGGCGCCTGGGCCCCCATGCCCGTGCGCCCCCGCGGGCCCGCGCCATGGCCTCCGGGAGCGTGGCCGAGTGCCTGCAGCAGGAGACCACCTGCCCCGTGTGCCTGCAGTACTTCGCGGAGCCCATGATGCTCGACTGCGGCCACAACATCTGTTGCGCGTGCCTGGCGCGCTGCTGGGGCGCCGCCGAGACCAACGTGTCGTGCCCGCAGTGCCGGGAGACCTTCCCGCAGCGGCACATGCGGCCCAACCGGCACCTGGCCAACGTCACCCAGCTGGTGAAGCAGCTGCGCACCGAGCGGCCGTCGGGGCCCGGCGGCGAGATGGGCGTGTGCGAGAAGCACCGCGAACCCCTGAAGCTGTACTGCGAGGAGGACCAGATGCCCATCTGCGTGGTGTGCGACCGCTCCCGCGAGCACCGCGGCCACAGCGTGCTGCCGCTCGAGGAGGCGGTGGACGGCTTCAAGGTGAGGGCGCCTCGCGCGGCCCCGGACAAAGGGAGGCGCGAGCCAGTGGGGGCCGCCCTGGGTGTGTGTGTGTGTGCCTGCGTGCTTGTCGGTGTCTGTGTTTCCCGCCTAGAAAATGGCTGAGCCGGACGTGGGCCGTCATTTCCTCTGTCGGCTGCAAAGCCTCCTGCACGCCGATTGGGGAGGGAGAACCTGTAGCTGTCCAGGAAGCCAGAAAAAGTCTTCTCCCCCTCCACCCCACCCTCATCCTCCTTTCCCGACTCGCCCGCACGCTGGCGAGTTCGAACACGACCCTTGTTTTCTTTGGACATAAAAAGATGTTGTGTCCAAACTCCGATCGTTGCCTGTAATCCTAGCTTTTACCAAGAAGCTGAGATCTTGAGGGTACCCGGTTCAAAGCCATCCCGGGCGAAAAATCTGTGAGACGCTATCATAGTCCCAATTCACTATCAGGAAACCAGAAGTGGAGCTGTGGCCCAAAGTGGTAGAGCCTTGAGCCAAAAAAGAACAGGGACAATGCCCGGGCCCTGAGTTCAAGCCCCATGACCGACCAAAAGAAACAACAACAAAAAAATACAAACAATGGAGCTGGGAAGGTGGCTCAGTGGTAGAGCATTTGCCTTGCATGCATGAGGCCCTGGGTTCCATTCCTCAGCACCACATAAGCAAAAAGCCGGAAGTGGCGCTGTGGCTCAAGTGGTAGAGCGTTAGCCTTGAGCTGAAGAGCTGAGGGACAGCACCCAGGCCCAGAGTTCAGGCCCCACGACCGGACCCAAAAAAAAAAATACAAACAACTCTGTAAACATAGATAGGACTGCATCAGAGACCCAGGCACTCTGACCGACTCCCAGATAAATACCAAAACACACTCAGACATGGAGTGGCTGTGTGTGCCCATCACTTAATCTACAAACATTTCCTCATGGCTTTTCTGTAAGTAGTCCATGTGTTCTAGTAGCTAATGAGAAAGATCAGAAAACTTACTGCTCATTTAACTAGCCAGGGGACTCTAGAGATAAAACAGTTACTGTGAAGAGTAAGTGAAATCATAGGATATGCAGAGGCCTTTGAACTGTTAAATACAGTGGCACAGTTAAGTGTGTGTGGGAAATATAAAGTAGTTCTAGTTGATACTGAGAATCAGTGAGAACTCAATGCTGTACTTTTTTTATTTTGAGGGCTGGAGGAATATGTACACCATTTTGTTTATGGGTATTCAAGTATGAGCGATGACAATACTTGTAGAACTTTCAATTCTGTCATTTCACTCATTTTTTCATAACTGTAGTCCATTGGGAGTTTACCTGCTTCACCCATGAGAAACATAAGAGAAGTCATTTTCTCAGTGTGCCTTTGGGAGAGCTACAACTTAACTTTGAGTCCAGTCACCTTTCCATAAATCCATGCAGTATCCTTCCAGTAAAGGTTTGTCACTGTTTTAAGAAACACAAATTTGGTATTATCACAATAAAATAGTTTTTTTAATTAAAAAAAAAAAAGAAACAAATTTGGGGCTGGGAAGATGGCTCAGTGGTAGAGTGCTTGTCTTGCATGCATGAGGGATTCCTCAGCACCAAATAAACTGAAAAGGCCGGAAGTGGCACTGTAGCTCAAGTGATAGAGCGCTGGCCCTGAGCTAAAGAGCTGAGGGACAGGGCCTAGGCCCAGATTTCAAGCCCCACGACCAACCAAAAAACAAAAAAAAGAAAGAAACAACAAATTGCCATCTGAAAGCTGTGGTCTTAGCCTGTGCTTTGGGCATAACAGTGTAATCTGAGAAGGGACTTCTTGTTTATATGTGAGTCCTGGGGTGTCAACTCTGGGCCTGGGCACTTGTCTGAGCTTTTGTGCTTAAAACTAATTCTCTACCACTTGAACTTGTTTTAAATTGGAGATGATTTTTTTGGTTTTTCTAGACTGTCTGGGTTTGAACAGTGATCCTCAGATTTCAGCCTCCTGAGTAGGTAGGATTAGAGCCCTCAGCCCCCAGTTATGAGAGGAGACTTTTACTGGGGACTGGGTATCAGGAGTCTGAGTTCCATGTGTGCTAAGCAGAAGAGTCAGGCTGATGCTAAAGTATATCTGGTCTTGAAATGCCTGTTTTTCTTCAGGAACAAATCCAGAATCAGCTGGACCATCTAAAGAGAGTGAAAGACTTAAAGAAGAGACGGCGGGCTCAGGGTGAACAGGCACGAGCTGAACTCTTGGTAAGATTATCTGTCAAGGAGTGTTTTTTGTTTTGTTTTGTTTTTACAATACTTCGATTCTGAGTGTATTTTGTTTTGCTTTATGTCAGTACTGGACTGAAACTCAGGTTTTCATGCTCTAGATTGGTGTTTCCTTGTTACATTTGGTGTTTCGTTGTTACATTTGTTTTATTGTAAAGGTGATGTACAGAGGGGGCAAGTCAGGTATTGAATACATTTCTTTTTTTGTTTTGTTTTGTTTTTGGGTCCAGTCGCTGTCCCTCAGCTCTTCAGCTCAAGGCTAGCGCTCTACCACTTGAGCCACAGCACCACTTCGGGCTTTTTTCTTTTTGCTTATGTGGTGCTGAGGAATCGAACCCAAGGCCTCATGCATGCAAGGCAAGCGCTCTACTACTGAGCCATCTTCCCAGCCCTTGAATACATTTCTTTTTTGTTTTGTTTTGCTGGTCATGGGGCCTGAACTCTGGGTCTGGGCCCTGTTCCTCAGCTCTTCAGCTGAAGGCTAGTGCTCTACCACTGGAGCCACAGCACCACTTCCGGCTTTTTCTGTTTATGTGGTGCTGAGGAATCCAACCCAGGGCCTCATGCTTGCAAGGCATGCACTCTATCGCTGAGCTACCTTCCCAGCCCCGAATACATTTCTTTTGAACAGTATCCCCCCTCATTTTCTCCCACTTGGCTTATTTTTTCACTCAAGGTTGGCACTCATCACTTGAGCCATACCTCCACTTCAATTCTGGGTGTTTTGGTTTTTTTTTAACCTCTACTTTAATCTAGCCTCCCAAGATCTGGACAAATGGTGTATGTGCTATTTCTGTTAGGAGATTGGGGAGTGTTGAAATTGAGAAAAAAAACAAAGGTGGGCACTTGTGGCTCATGCCTGTAATCCTTTCCTTTCCTATAATTGTATTGCTATGGCTGAGGAGCAGAGCGATTGGGAAGAAGTAAATATGACAACTAAATGCCTTTCCATGAAAGAAACAGGCAGACTTATTCCTACCAAGGTACCAGTATCATTCTTTGAGAAATATTGAATTAGTTGAACAGGTTTTTTTGTTGTTTGTTTTGGTTTGGCTTGGTTTTGGTCATGGGGCTTGAACTCTGGGCCTGGGCACTGTCTCTCAGTTCTTCAGCTCAAGGTTAGGGTTCTACACTTGAGCCACAGCACCACTTCTGGTTTTTCTGAGTGGTTTATTGGAGATAAGAGTCTCACAGTTGGGGGGGAGGGGGGAGGCTGGGAAGGGATGTGAAGGGTAAACCAAAGGAGGAGGCTGCAATGCTTGGTAATAAATGTATGCATTATCCTGCCCATGTAATTGTAACCCCTCTGTACGGTATGTTCACAAATAAAAAATAAATAAATTTTTTAAAAAAAGAGTCTCACAGTGACTTTTCTCTCTGGGATGGCTTCGAACCACGATCCTCAGCCTCCTGAGTAGCTAGGATTACAGGCATGAGCCACCAGTGCCCAGCTAGTAGAACAGTTTTAAGTTTTTGTTTAGACTGGATTTTGTATTTCTAATATACTCTGGTTTGTCTTTGAAAGATTTCATGGTGTGTGTGCATTCATTATAAGATGGGTGGTAGAGGAATGTGTTGGAGGAAGGCGCTCAGGAGCAGTTGAGTGCACAGGTGTTGGTACACATTCTGAAAGGAACCCATAGTGAGTATTTTTAGCTTTGTGGCCTTATATGGGCTATGTCACCTTTAATTACCACTGTTACTTTATCTCAAAAGCAACTGCAACCAGTACATAAGTGAATGGGTATGGCTGGGTTCTAGTAAAACTAGTTCTGCATTGCCTCTTGGGATGTTTGCTGATTTATTTGCTTATATTTTTTGCATCTGGCCTCACTGAAGTCTAGTGTGGCCTGGAGCATCAAAAGTGATGGGATTACAGGTATGCATCACCAAACCAGGTATATAACCTCTTACTTAGAACAAAACCGTGAAGAATGGTGTCTTTTGAGAGTGAAAGTTGGAGGGGAGAAAGGATGCACATAAGCTTTGTCAAACAAGTTAACACATCCAGTAGCTCACACTTGACCTGTAATCTTAGCTACTCAGGAGGCTAAAATCTAAGGACAGTGGTTCAAGCCAGCACAGGCAGGAAAGTCCAGGAGACTCATCTCCAATTTACCAGCAAGTAGAGCTGTGGCTCAAGTTGTAGAGCCTCAAGCATAAAAAGCTCAGGGACTGCTGGGTGCCCGTGGCTCACGCCTGTAATCCTTGCTACTCAGGAGGCTGAGATCTGAGGATCTTGGTTCAAAGCCAGCCTGGGCATGAAAATCTGTGAGACTCTTATCTCCAATAAACCACCAGAAAACAGGGAATGGTGCTGTGGCTCAAGTGGTAGAGTGCTCGCCTTGAGCTGAAGAGTGCAGGGACAGTGCCCCAGCTCAGAGTTCAAGCCCATGACCGACCCCCCCAAATCCCCCCACCCCCCAAAAAAAGCTCACAGACAGTGCCTAGATGTGAGTTCAAGCCCCAGGACAGGTATAAAAAGTTAGCACAGGTTGGCTCTTGGTCCATGCTGGTGTTTGATGGGTGATAAAAAATTAGCACAAAGAGATAACCAAGAGAAACTCTCCCCCCAAACCCCAACCTCCTAAGGCAGAGAAGTTGGGGAGTATCTCTGAAACACAGAGAAGAGAGAGGACATACTTTACATATGAAGCACTGTTGTAGGAAATTGTTTATGCTTGATTAGACCAAACCATCTACCACAGGGCAGATACCCGGTCAGGTCCTTTCTCTGTGTGGCAGTCTTTCCTGGCTTTCACTTCCAATAATGTCTTTACCTCCTTTGCCTATGAGGTACAACACAATCAGGTCTCCTTTTTCCTTTTCTGGCTTCTTCCCCTAGCATTTCATGTAACTCATGTTTTCCAGCCACCCAGAATCAACCTTTGCCTTTTCTCTCCATTTTCTTTTCTTTTTCTTTTTCTTTTGGTCGGTTGTGGGGCCTGAAATCTGGGCCTGGGCACTGTCCCCCAGCTCTTCAGCTGTAGACCAACGCTCTACCACTTGAGCCTCAGCCCCACTTCCGGCTTTTTCTGCTCATGTGGCGCTAAGTAATCGAACCCAGGGCCTCATACATGCAAAGCAAACACTACCACTGAGCCACCTTCCCAGCGCCTTTCTCTGTTTTCTTGCTCACACCATTTCTTCTCCTTGGAGAGCCTTCCTGCTCATACTTACGTGATGAAGTGTTTTGTTCCACAAGTCCTGTGTGAACCCTGCTTCCGTGAAGACTACAGGCTTCCCTCACCCCCTGCACCGCTCATCTTTACCCTTCCATGACAATGTGCATCACGCCGACCCAACTCTCACTTGACTGAGTTCCTGAAGGGAATTTAATTATCACCAGGATGACTCAGCTCCTGGTCATTATGTACCTGGACAGGAAACACTGGAAATAATGAGTGAACATTGTGCTTTTTTGTGGTATGGATGAAATAATGAGGTCTTAGTGTAGGTTGTCATGGGGAATTGTCAGAGGCTCTAAAAGTGAGCCTTTCCTCTTCACTGCTCTTGCCTGTCATTGCTACAGAGCTTGACTCAGATGGAGAGGGAGAAGATTGTTTGGGAGTTTGAGCAGCTGTATCACTCCTTGAAGGAGCATGAATATCGCCTCCTGGCCCGCCTCGAGGAGCTAGACTTGGCCATTTACAACAGCATCAACGGTGCCATCACCCAGTTTTCCTGCAACATCTCTCACCTCAGCAGCCTGATCGCTCAGCTGGAGGAGAAGCAGCAGCAGCCCACCAGGGAGCTTCTGCAGGTAAGGCTCTGAGAGCCCTTTTAAGAGCGCTCTCAGGAAAAATGGCATTCCTTTCTCTTCTGCCAAGTAGTGTCCAGGCCCCTGTCTTCCTTTTTAAGAAAGAAGCAACTTCTGCTGGAGTAGCAAGCACATGGCAAAGCTAGTGGCATGGTAGAAGGGAAATATGCATACTAGAAGTTGTGGTGACAAAAATTGGATCATCAGGTGCATTGTCTTATAGAGAGGGAGAAGAAGATCTGCTGCCCAGGACCACTCTGCGCTGATCAGTGGTGTGATCGTGGGCAAAGCTCTTGACCTCTTGCAACCCCACTGACCATTTGCTCATGATCTGAGGGGCTTAGGCTACAAGTCACTGAAACACCTGCCACATTCCATTACCCTGTCATTTCTATAGTGTGCACTGCTGCATTCACAAAACAAGAAGCATTTGAGCAGGCATGTCAGCCTGAGCAATCCTAGGATTTATCTTTGGTAATATTAGGTGGGAGACCTTGGTGCAGGTCTAGCTAGAAAAATCACAGCTAATGAGTACTGTTCTATGCACTAGGATTAATTGATAGGTGTTAGGAAAATGGAGGCTAAAGGAAGAGGAATAGGCCAGACTCTCCATCTCAACAGGTGAGGACTATTTATTGTATGAGGAACAGCATCAAGGTGCAGCAATCTTCATGTGGGAATGGAGGTTGTACGAGGGACTGGGGCTTATATTGGTCTTAATGAGGAAACAGAAAATTAAAATAAAAAAAAAAAAGAACAAAAAACAGACTATGGTCTCTTGAGGCCAAGGGCGGGGACCCTTGGCCTGACCCAAAATGGAATGCTTTGCTCAGGGTGAGGAAACTTTCAGCCAGGGCTAGGTCAGAATGACCTGCCTGTGGTCAAGCATCATGCACCTTGTGTTTTGCTTGACCTGAGGAAATAAAGCAGTGGTCAGTACTTCAATAGGTAAGTAAACTAGTGTGAAGCTCTGACAGTAAGTGCACAGTAATCACAGGTGTTGATAAATGCCAAATACAGATGATAAGAGGTAGTTGTGATGACACACTCCTGTACTTTCAATACTTAGGAGGCTGAGGTAGGATCATCACAAGTTCAAGGCCAGTCAGGGTCACATAATGAGTTTAAGGCAAACCTAAGCTCCATAGCAAAACTGGCTCACACCTGTAATTGTAGCTATTCAGAAGGCTGAAATCTGAAGATCTCAGTTCAAAGTCAACCAGGGCAGGAAAGTCCCTGGGACTCATATTTCCAGTTAACTACCAGAAAAGCCAGAAGTGGAGTTGTGGCTCAAGTGGTAGAGTGTCTACTAATTTTGAGCAGAACTCAAAGATAGAGTATAGGTCCTGAGTTTGGGCTCCCAAGACCAATACACACAAACACACACGGTGAGAGTTAAGCCAGAGTTTAGCACTTTATGGCCCAGGATCTGTTTCTGAATGACGTTGGAGCTTTTTTGTTGTTGTTAGTCATAGGACTTGAAATCAGGGCCTGGGTGCTGTCCCTGAGCTTTTTTTCTTGAGGCTAGTGCTCTTTTAAGATGTTTGGAAAAATCTGAAGGATCTTTCATTGGTAAAATTATATGAAACACAAATTCAGTTTCTTTTTTTTTTTTTTTTCTTTTTTGGGTCCAGTCGTGGGGCCTGAACTCTGGGCCTGGGCACTGTCCCTCAGCTCTTCAGCTCAAGGCTAGCTAGCGCTCTACCACTTG